>NC_054847.1:35995317-36298347 GCF_018345385.1 Vulpes lagopus | reverse complement strand
AAAAAGCTTAACACAAAATAAGGGTTCTATAAATCACCAACTGATATTAAAATACATGTTCTATGTTATATTAGGTTCCAGAAACAACAGTTGCTCACTTTTGTTACATTACATACATATAGACAGATTATTAGGTGACTTTGATCTATAAATGGCTTGTTATTCTTTTGCTCTAATACATTTGACACCCACTATTGGAAAAAAAATGTGGTGGCACAGCCATTTAGAGATATGTCCTGGAACTAAGCATCAGGAGGTCACTTCCCTTACTCCCACTTTAGAGGATCTACAGGATTTATGGGATTAAACTTCCCCTATATTATATCTTAAATTAATTTCTATGTCTGATGTTTTCTGATTTTTTTTCTATTGTACTTGAATTGTTTTCTTTGATTTCATGTCATTATTTGAACTGAATCCCTAACACAGAGAAATCAACTTCAATCAGGTATGACTTTTAGTTATATGTGACTATATATGCACATGTGGGTCAAAATACTAAAAACAATACTGTATGTAGGTAAAAGAGTCCATGGATAGTCTTTTTTTTACAGTAATTTATTATAAAAACAATTTTTTAAAAAATTAACTGATATATACAGACAAAATTCTCCTTATGTCTTAATCAATAATTTATTTATCACATCTTTAATAGTCCAATAGTGTAAGAAAATCTCAGAGGGGCACCTGAGTGGCTCAGGTGGTTAAGCATCTGCCTTCTGCTCAGGTCATGAGCTCAGGGTCCCGTGATGGAGCTCCATGTCAGGCTTCTTGCTCAGTGGGGAGTCTGCTTGTCCCTTTCCCTCTGCCCCTCCCCGCACTTGTGCTCTCTCTCTCTCTCTCTCTCAAATAAATACATTAAATAAAAAAATATATTTTTTCAGAATCTTTTGTTCTGTAGCAATTTTCTTGTTCCTTTTTTATTTAAAAACTTTCCATAAGTAGTAGCATCCTAACTAATATTGCTAATTGACAGATTTGTTTAAGTTTTTATTTAAATTCCAGTTAGTTAACATACAGTATAATATTAGTTTTAGGTGTTTGATATAGTGATTCAGCATTCCCATACAATACCCACTGCTCATCACAAGTGTGCTCCTTAATCCCCATCACCTATTTTACCCATCACCCCCCCCCCCCACCTATTTCACCTCCCCTCTGTTCTCTACAGTTAAGAGTCTGTTTCTTGGTTTGCCTCCCTCTCTCACCTCCTCCTCTCCATCTTGTTCATTGGTTTTGTTTCTTCAGTTCCACATATGGGCGAAATCCTATGGAATTTGTCTTTCTCTGACTGACTTATTTCACTTAGCATAATATTTTCTAGCTCTTTCCATGACATTGCGAATGACAAGATTTCATTCTTTCTTATGGCTGAGGAATATTCCATTGTATACATATGCCACAATATCTTTATCCATTTATCAGTCAATGGATACTTGGGCAATTTCCATAATTTGGCTATCATAGATAATGCTACTATAAACATTGAAGCACATATATTCCTTTTACCTAGTATTTCTGTATCCTTTGGGTAAATACCTACTAGTGCAATTGATGGATCATAGGGTAGTTCTATTTTTAACTTTTTTTTTTTTTTGTGGAACCTCCATACTATTATCCAAAGTGGCTGCTTAGTTTGCATCCCCACCAACAGTGCAAGAGTGTGCTCCTTTATCTTGCCAGCACCTGTTTTTCTTGTATTGTTGATTTTGGCCATTCTGAGAGGTGAGGTGATAACTGATTGTAATTTTGATTTGTATTTTCCTGTTGATCAGTGATGCTGAGCATCTTTTCATGTGTCTGTTGACCCTCTCTATGTCTTTGGAAAACTCATGTCTGCATCAAAAACAGTAAGATACCTAGGAATAAACCTAACTGAAGAGGTAAAAGATCTGTACTCTAAAAACTATAAAACACCAATGAAGTAAACTGAAGATGACACAAAGAAATGTAAAAACATTCCATGCTCATGGATTGGAAGAGCAAATATTGTTAAAATGTCTATACTACCCAAAACAATTTACATATCTAATGCAATCCTACCAAAATACCAACAGCATTTTCACAGAGCTAAAACAAACAGTCCTAAAATTTGTATGGAATAACAAAATACCCTGAATAGCCAAAGTAACCTTGAAGAAGAAAAGTAAAACAGGAGGCATCAAAATTCTGTACTTCAAGTTACATTACAAAGCTGTAGTAATAAAAACAGTATGGTATTGGCACAAAGATAGACGCCTAGGTCAATGGAACAGAATAGAAAACCCAGAAGTGAATCCACAACTATATGGTCAATTAATCTTTGACAAAACAAGAAATAATGACCAATGGAAAAAAAGACAATCTCTTCAAAAACTGGTGTTTGGTAGGATGCCTGGGTGGCTCAGCAGTGGAGCATCTGCCTTTGGCTCAGGGTGTGATCCCAGAGTCACGGGATGGAGTCCCACATCGGGCTCCCTGCATGGAGCCTGTTTCTCCCTCTGCCGGTGTTTCTGCCTCTCTCTCTGTGTCTCTCATGAATAAATAAATAAAATCTTTGAAAAAACAGTGTTGGGAAAACTGGACAGCAACATGGAAAAGAATAAAACTGGACCACTTCCTTACACCATACAGAAAAATAAATATAAAATGGATGAAAGACCTAAGCGTGAGACAGGAAGCCATAAAAATTCTAGATGAAGGCATAAGGAGTAACCTCTCTGACATTAGCCATGGCAACTTATTTCTAGATATGCCTCCTGTGGTAAGGGAAACAAAAGCAAAAATAAACTCTTGAGACTTTATCGAAATAAAAAGTTTCTGCAATCAAAGGAAATAATCAACAAAACTAAAAGGCAATCTATGATGTAGGAGAAGATATTTGCAAATGAAATATCTGATAAAGGGTTAGTATCCAAAATATACAAAGAACTTCTAGACATCAACACCCCCAAAATGAATAATCCTATTAAAAATGGGCAGAAGACATGAATAGATAGTTTTCATTAACTGATCTAGGTGCTGATTTAAAGAAAACAGGCATATTAATTCAAATAATTCAATCAATCAAAACATAAGTAGTGCTTTGATTAGGGAGAGAGGGATTGCTTTGGTGAAAACAAAACAGATAATAGTGGTCAGACATAGAAAATTTGCTGGAACTTCAGAGATAGTGATATTCTGGAGTGGAGAGAAGGAACAAGTCCACAATGTGTTTTTCACGGAAATTTTTTCATGAATAAGTGGAATGGAGTTTCCAAAGAGGATGTTAGAAAAGCAGGGGATTCTTTGTTTTTTGATGGCAATAAATTAAATTTATCAACCCAAAGAAGACCAATAAGATATCTCTAACATGTGAGCAAATCTCAACTTTTGGTCTAGGACTGGTACAGAAGATAGTGGATGATCTCTTCCTCTCACTATTTTCAGAAAACTCAATCACTAGTTTACACCTTGAGTATGCAAAGCATACACTTGTCATTAGATAAGTAAACCTAATAAGCAGAGTTCGACCACATTTTAATATTATTTCCCTAAAGCTTTGAGAGATTTGGGAGTTGCAAAGTTGAGTTAACTGTGGAGTCCTTGAATAGAACTGTGTAAAGTGCTAAGGGTGGGGAGGAGATACAGTTAATGGTCCTTACCCTACAAGAAGGGGGCCAATTGGGACAATTTGGAGTCATTCTGCCTCCTAGAAAGAAGAGGAGCCACAGCCACAGGGTAGAAGGGTAGGCTTTCAGACCACCTCATCAGGGATGTTATAAATACTTTACTGTTCAAAGAGCAAATCAATTATGTAAGACTGATGATCAGTCAAACAGACTATTAGGTTTATAGTCATTTTTAAAAATAAGACGATGGTTCTAAAATGGAGCCATTTATACTAAGTTGCACGTCACCAAACCAAGACTTCACTTAATTACACTTCCAGCTCTCCCAGAAATGAAATCTTAAACCATTCAGGATTCACTTGATCAGCACTAGTTAGATCCTCTGCCTGACGGACCCAGGCTACCCCCCAAAGGAAGGTAACTTTGCAATAACCAACCTACTTTTTTGCCCATTATAACTTCCTTGTTTCTGTTCCCTTCTGCCAACAAAGGCTTTCATTTTGTGTGGCTCCTTGGAGCTCCTTTCTGTGTGCTTGACTGGATGCCCCCTGGTTCAGATGGAATTTTGCTCAAATAACCTCTTAAAATCTTTAATATGCTTTGAAGTTTATCTTTTAACACCATCTATTATATGTCTACAAAAAATCAAGTCTGCCAGCATCAACATGCTGGATCAGACAAAGGGTCCGCCTCCAACAAAGACACCAACAGTGTGTTATGTGGAAGCGTAGTTGTTGCCTCACAAGTTAGAGGGAGGACCAGTCCTCCCTAAGTTCATCTTTAAAAACCTTTTGTGAACTTGTCTAAATCTCTGTTTCTGTCTTTTCTCTCTCTCTCTCTCTCTCTCTCTCTCTCTTTTTATTTGCCAACAAGGAACAGCCTCCCACCCTCAAAGAAGAAAATAGGTAGTAAGCTTATATTTTGTGAGTTTTTATTACATGCCAAGTTCTTAGAATTTTCCATAGGTCACCCTTCATTTAGTTATCATACAAAACACTACAAGTTCATTTTTAGAAATGGAACAACTGAGGACCAATAGTCTGCTCGGGGTTACGTCACTAGTAAAGAGAGGTAAAATCGGAACCAAGGTTCTCTGGCTCCAGTGTCTATACTCTGATTTAATCCACTGCACTACGCTGCCTGTTGCAAACAGGTTCCTAATAGTCCCTGCAAACTGCTATCTCTCTTGGCTTTAGCCAGCTCAGCCCTCCTTCCCTCCATCTCCCTCTCCCTCTCCTACTCCCTTCCTCTGCATTGAATTAATCAAATTAATATCTTCATACATAATGCTGTATCTAAGACTCCTATTTGTACCTAAACATCGCCTTAATGAGCAATTTCCCAAGAGGGACTGGTGTATTGACAAAACTCTGTTCTACTGGATAAAAACAAGACTAAAATGCTGGCCTGGAAGCTGCGTTCCTTACTATTTTCTGGTATTTGACTGATTTTATAAATCTTTCACATTGTGGAATTCATCACAGGAAGAAAATTAGCCCTCAGCTGATATTTTGGCTGGGCAAATGAAGCCAGATCTCTTTGTCTAGCTTATTGCAACCTTCAGACACTTCAGACTTCTCAAGTTATTACAATTCAGCTACAGAAAAATGCTGCTTCCAGAAACACAAATTTTGAGACATTCGCTATAGGCTTCTAGGCAGGAACAATAGCATGTAGGCAGTCTTGATGAAACACACACTTTCAAAGAATAATACAGAGATGAGAGGGAGTGAAAGAAAAGGAAGAAAGAGAAAGTAATTAAGGTTATGGAAATGGGGCATTTCTATGCAAGGTGAGTTATATTTAGAAGAACCTTGTCAATTTAAAAATATTTTTTTTCAGAACCCTTCTTCACATAAGTCATATATTATATGGTTAAACCTGAGAAGATCTGTAACAACCAGAATTAATGTTAACACTTATTCAGTTTACTTTCAACATTCATTCAGTTTTGTGACTTATAAATAGGATCCTAAATTATCACTCAAAGTATAAGGTGTAATATTCATATTAAACCAAACTGATAATAGTGATAAACTTTGCCAAGGAAAGCTCATCATTCAGACAACCTTTAGAAGCAGATCATAATGCAATTTCTCCTTTGAATATGCACATATTCATATATGTATATACTTCCAAATTTATGTAACTCTTTACCTATTATAAGTTTTAAAAGGTAAAATTAAAAAATTGTTTTGGTAAAATGTCCAGTAGCTTATCTCTAGCATTTTTCAACAAGTCTTCAAAAACTGCTTGATAGGAAAGAGGCAGATTTATTTCTGGGAATTCTGCAACAAGTGCTTTTGAGAAGGAAGGAGGTGACATGAGCTGCTTCTTATTACAAATCAATAAACATATACTTGCAAAGTGACAATTCTGTGTTAACTATGGCAGGCTCTAGAGTAACAAGTGAAAAGAAAGAAAAAAAATGTCCATGTTCCCATGAAACTCCCCAAAATATTACGTCTTACTATAACTGTCCATTTACAGAAAAGGTTGTTTCAGGACCATTTTTAGGATATAAGAGAGAGCCAGTGGCAAAAGGTGCCCTTCTAAATCCCCCATCTCAGATAGTTGATGATTATTGCCCCAATGTTGATCATATTCTCAAAGCTAGTTGTTGGGAAACATACACACTGGACTTGACAATGATTCTTTTTCTATTTTTATTTATTTTTTATTTTTTTGTATAAATTTATTTTTTATTGGTGTTCAATTAGCCAACATATAGAATAACACCCAGTGCTCATCCCGTCAACTGTGCACCTCAGCATCCATCACCCAGTCACCCCCACCCCCTAGTTCGTTTCCCAGAGTTAGGAGTCTCTCATGTCCAGTCTCCCTCTCTGATATTCTCCACTCATTTTTTTCTCCTTTCCCTTTTATTCCCTTTCACTCTTTTTTATATTCCCCAAATGAATGAGACCATATAGTGCTCTTGACAATGATTCTTACAATGCTTTCTGGAACCATGCCACATCTACCTCATGTCCCACCCTTAAAGAAACTATATTAAGCTCTACAAGACATCCGGAAGAAGAGCTGTCATTCTCTTCACTCCCTCCTTTCCCTCCTTTTGGGCCACTCCTAAAATTCCCTCCTCCTCACTGACTTCCTGACCAGTCTCAATTTCACAGCTGGTGGTTAGCTATAAAAGAGAGTGTCCCCATTTGGGGAACTCTACACGAAAGCAGGCCCAGTTTTGATATATTGAAGCCGTCAAGGGAAGTAATGGCCCTGTCCTGAGTCATCTTTTATCTAGCGCCGGCAAAGTGATAGAGAATTAGATAGTAAAAATGCAAAGAAAGCTGGCACTGTTGCAAGCACAAGCCCTTTGCTCTGCTCTGAGGCCCTAGAGCTGATGCCCAACACTTCTGTGGTGTGGTCACTTCAAACACAGGTGCATTAGCTTATAAGTTTGCAGCTATAAATCAAGGGGCTGCCTCTTTCAACAAGAACTCCCCTTGCCAAATAACCAGTGTGACTGTGAGTAGGGAGATTAACGCTTCTGAAGGCCATTAAGCCTCACAATTCATCCATGTTCTGCATCAGCACGAGAGAACTGTGAATGCCAAACTGAAAAGCAGCTCCTAGTTAAAGGAGGAAAGCCCAGAGGAGACATATCCTAACAACACGTGGATGGTAATATTGGGCTGATATTAAAAACATTCTTCATTAACCAGCTACCTTGAAAAAAAAAAAACTTTGCAGATTTGGAGAGGGGGGGAAGTTGGGTTGAAGAGTTCAATTAAGCTTGTAACATTTAGAGTTCAGAAATGAAAATGATACCATGAGCCCTGCCACATGTGTGTATTTATGATGAATCAATACAGTTTTCAGATGTTGCCTTGTCTAGCAGGTTATTTATACTGCATTACCCTGATGGACTATAAAAGGAATCATAAAAATCTGCATGTGGAGGAAGATAATGGGATGAGGTACCTTGGTATGTGTATTGTTCTCAGGTGTACATTAAGTGCACTGATGGCCACCAGCAGTTAATTCACAAACCTAAGTATAGTGAGTAGTTTCTGGCCACAGGAATACATTTTCTGGGCAAGGGCACCTACCTTACAGATCAGAAAGTTTTTAGGGCAGATTTCAAAGATAGTCTGTGCATCTTGTAATTGGTAAGAAATAATTTGCAGACTCTAAGTCCTGTCACTAACCTGTTAACCTAGAAAATCACTAACATGTCTCGAATATGTCCACGGAGCTCGCTGAAAAATTTAGAAGTGTAGAAAAGGAGGGAGAGTAAGCAGCACGGGAAAGGTGAAGAGTAACGAGAAAGAAAGTAAAAGGAAGAAACATTAACATGCATGAAGAGGGGGGAATGACATCAAAGCCAAAGATAAATGCTTATCTTACTTCTTACTTATTTAAGGGATCACTCACTCACAAACATTTATTGACTCCAAGTACATCTAGAGCTTTAGTGCAGTGGCGGGTAAAAAAATATAATAATCTCCGATAGAGAACTTTGGAGGCTGTAAAGCTGTCTCAAATTATCTAATCTTCACACCAATGCTGTGACTTGAGTATTATTTTCACCATATTTCTAAAGAGAGAGCTTATATAGCTCACCCAAGGTCATACAACTAGCTCTCGTAGAGCAGTGACACCAACCTACGTTTTAAATATAGAAATACAAATGCATTTGCACACATATATGTATATACACATGCATACACATATACACATATGTATATACATATACATGCATACAAACACATATAAAAAATATATGAGATCCTTTCCAGCTAGATAGGGGAAGAGAGAGAGCAGATTCACGGTAGAATTGATGAAAGCTTTGGAATTGAGCAAATTGAACAAACACTTCAAGGAGGAGTATGGAGTGTTCAAAAAGCCCTGAATTCAATTCAATAGACTTATTACTGATAGCAATTCTTGGAAATCTAGTTCCAGCGTGTATGGCACAGTGGCTAGGAGTCAAGGTTAGTCTCATCTGGAAAATGGAAATAGTAATTATACCTGCTTCAGAGTTGCAGAGAGGATCAAAAGGTCATTCTATATGTTTTAGAAGGTCACAGAATCACGGTGATGACAGTAGTGACAATGGCAGTGATGTTGCTACTGCTTTATCTGGTCTGAGTCTCCCAACTGGAGGTTGATCAATGTCTTCCAGGCATCCATAGTCTTAACAAGCTATGTAATATGATAACTCTTTGATTATCAAGTAATAAAACAACACTGTTTCAAGCAGAAAAGAAAATTTACCAATATATATATATAATTTTGAAATACTCAGTAGAGATGGCTTCAGCTGTGGCTTAATCCAGGGACTAAAACCAATTTCCTATGGTGGAGGCTTCTCTTGCCATCTCTCCCTCTGAGACAGCCACATTCCCAGACTGGCCCTCTCCTTAGAGACACAAGATGCTGAGAGACTTTCCTCTTAGTATCAAGTCTACTTCCCAGAAGTTTAAAAACAGTCTCCTCATGGCCTTGATTCTGATGGGATCCTACAACATTCCCTGAATCATTCATTAGGGCCAGAAGATAGGCTGCTGTGATAGTCTCTTGCTGCGACATCATTCACCGCAGTGAAAGTGAAGTCCAACCTGGGAAATGGGGGCTCGGGGGGGGGGTCCGGTTTCCCCAAGAGAAAAGTACAGCAATAGTCCTCAAAAACTGAATGGTAGTTGTCAGGCAGAAACACATGTCCAGTACACTGATATGTATTGTTATCAATCCATTGTTCTTTTCTAATATACACCAAAATTTTTTCCTTAGTCTTCCCTTCCTTTCTTGATCTGGTATAGTTTTCCAGAATTATTCAGTGTACTGATATAGTGATTTTGATATAATTTCTCCTCAGATAAAGCTGTTTGGTGTTTTCTGAAGGTTGTACTTTTTAATAATTTCCAGGTTTTTAATTTATATTTTTGATGTTTAATAATTCCTTGGTAGGTCTGTCCTCAAACTCCTTAGGAACAGATTAATATGTAAAGGCAAAGTTGAATGTCATGCAGCTTAACATTTGAGTTCAAACTATGCTCTTAATCTCAAGCCTTAGTTTCTTTTTCTTAATGAAATATGGGCATTATCTGTTCAGCTTACTTCAACAGTGTTTTGAGAATTATAAATACGCAGAGACATACACATACCCACACATATATAAACTACAAAATAAAAGTTAAATCACTATTATTGCTGTTCCAGGAGGAAAAAGAAAGAAAAAAGATTGTTCTAGTCTTTGCTCTGGTGCTTCTGATGTTATCAGGTATGACACTCTATGACTCTCTCTAGTTCAATATTCTAAAAAGCATTCTTGAGAATGCTTTGTGTATTTTTATCTTAATAAAGAAATCTCCCAAGCAAAAGTAATTATGAAAGTAACAGGAAATCAATCTCACAGCTCCTTGGCCTACTCCCTGCATTGGATGCCTGGGGGCTGTACTGAGACAGACATGTCCTCAGTCTGGGGACAGCTGAGCAGCACACAGGCAAACAAATTGGGGCTTGGAGGTGAGGGGGTCAGTTCTGATCTGCTTTCTTTTCACAGAGATCCAAGCCTAAAAACTGGATGAATAAGACAAAATGCAAAATGCAAAAAAAAAAAAAAAAAAAAGATGCACTCTCAAAAGGGGCTCATGAGAGCTGAAATACTCATGGAAGCAAATGAAAACATTCCATTTTGGCTCATAAAATAATGATTACAATCACTTCCCCTCCCCCCCAAAAAAAGGTGGATCTTATTCCTTTCCTTAAAAAATATAAGCAAGTTCATAAAGAAAGTGCTGGCCTTAAGTTTCTGAATTTATTTTGCTATCCATTACAAGATAATTTGCACATTTATATAGAGTTGGCTAAATTACCTAAAGTTCAGTTGCTTAATCACTTGATTTCTCTTCTGATTTTGTCTTGCAATACGCTTTTATAGTAATTTTGTTTTACTGTATATTCTAAGAGGATAGTTCGAGAAGGCAAGTGCCATAGACATCTTAACAATAGCAACATAATTGAAAAGAAGGAAGGCGAAGAACAAAGGATACTAAAAAATAAAACAAAGCAAAGCATAGTAATAGGATCCTGAATAGTAAGAGTTTCAAAGAATGTGATTTCATGCGAATATTGAAAACAACAAAAACTAAAAATGAAAAGCAAAGCAAACATAAAAACTAAAGAAATATCTATCAGGGAATATGGGAACCTAAATCCATGAAATTCACCACCCATCACTGGCTCCTTGACTGAACCGATCGATACAGGGTGTGTTTGACTTTCTCTGGCCCTGTGCTACCTATGGGCAGAAAGCAAGCACAACTTAGCAGGTAGAGTGGAGGCTGAATTTCTGGCTCCAAGTCAGCTGAACTCAAGTAATACAGTCCTTGCCATGACGGTGCTCAATGATCACAAAACATTAGAGTTATTTTCATCTGAGTTGTATGACTGTCTAAGGTTAAATCTACACGGTCTGGAGGGCAATAGCTTATCACATTTTGTCCCACCTAACTACTGCCATCTACGTGTAAATAATCAGGTTGAAAGGAATAGCAAAATTGCTTCAGAAGATGGAGATAAAACCTGAGGGATATGTGTGAAGCATCACCCTTGTTGCCTTGGTGATCCTTGGTGATAGTCAGGGGTGTAATGAGTTGATGGCATATAAATCATTCTCAAGACATTTTTAGCACTAGTAGGTGAAATCACCTCCTTTCCCTTTACCTGTCATTACGTTCTTCGCACTTGCTCAATTGCTGTCCAACTACTTGTTTTTAAAATTAAGTCTGGCATCTTAAAGGCTCCCTTTCCTACGCTCCAAATAGGTAGCCTTAGAAGAAATTCAAACAGTAGTAATCTCTACCAAGAGGTAAGTAATCTCTGCCTATTTCCAATGAAACATGGGAAATGCTCTAAAGTTTGGGGCCAAGGACAGTCTCCCTGCTTTTCTCCTTTCCCGAGAGACTGTGCTAAGCTATAAATTACTAGCCTTACATTGTTTCATCGGAGGGGCTTGGGGAGGAGGAATGAATAAGAAGATGAGAAAAAGAACTGTCAAGATTTTATCTGGAAAAGAAAAAGAAATTTGAAGGGAATAAAGGTTTTCAAATATATGACAGTTAAAAATAACTATTGAGCCATCAAGTTAAGAATTCAACTTTGGGATTCTGCTTGAACTCCCTATTGCAACTGTTAGAAGAAAAAATTGTGAATGGTATTTTTTTTTTTAATAATGCTGTTCATCCAATTGAAAAATAGCTATAATACTCAAAGGGCACCATAAAAAGCAGAAATTCAAGTTATTAATAAGCATCTGAAAAAATGTTCAGCTCATTAGTGATTAGAAAATGCAAATTAAAAATCACCTTGAGATAGCATTACCAGTCCACCAGATTGGCAAAAATTAAAATGTCTGACAATGCAAGTGATTGCAAAGATATGCGGCAGTTGGAACTGTCATTCACTGGCAGTAGAAACAAATAGGAAAAGTTGAAGAAGTACATCTCCTCCACACCAGCAATGAATCTCCAAAGTCTATAGTTTGAAGAAGCTCCTGCCCTAGTGCGTGTTGATGCATATTAGAAAACGTTCAGAGCTGCACTGTGTGTGCTCTCCCAAAGTCGGAAAAACCCAAATCTTGAATGTGTTGATAAACTGTAGTATATAAAAATAAATAAAATAAATAAATACACTGTAGTATACGTATTCAAAAATGGAATAGTACACGGCAAGAAAGAGGTCGTATGACTACGCAGGCAATGTGGATGGAACTCAGACATAATGCTGAGTGAAAGAAGTGCAAGGAGAGATACATAAAGCGTGATCATAAAAATAGAGCTATGCTAGTTTCTTTAGTAATGAACCAGAGGTAGTAAATATAAGGGGGGAGGGAGTACACACTAGGTTCTGGGGAGCTGGCTGGCAGCACTCTGGGTCCTGACCCAGATGGTCTTGAATAGGTGCCCTCTCTATAATTATTCTGCATACTCGCTGTAGCTCGTGGTGGAACAGGTCATGCAGTTCCATTTGTACTTCAGTCCCCCTTCAGTGACAAAGGGATGGGGGAACTTCCAGACCAGAAGACAGCTGCCCCTCGTCCACTGCTATTCCCAGTTCCACACTTGGTCATTGGATTGTGGAGATTCACCATTTCTTCTCTTCAATGGACAATTCTTCTTTGGGCAACATTCAATAACGACTTCCAGTGAGTGGAAAGGGATTTTTTTTTTTTTCCATTTTTCCCCTCTACACAGAATTTGTCTACCATGAAGACATGAAGATGACTGGCTGATGTTTTGGGACTCTGGCCACAAAAATCTTGGAGAGCCACAACAGACGAGGTTGTTAAATTCACAAAGAGTGGGCACTGTAACAATCCCCTCTTCATGATAAGAAACTTTAGGGGGAAATCTTACTTAGCTTACCCTTTTGAATGAAGAGCATAAGTATCCACTTAAATTATTTATTTTTAACTTATGTTTACTGCTAGAAACATTCTCTCTGCCATCGTTACTACTCTCTTATCACATCTCTTCAATGACATGTTACTCATCAAGAGCAAAGAGTATATGGAATCAGGTAAACAGAACATACGTGACTGTTTTTGTATTCCTAAAATATGCCTGAAACAATAAACTGCAATCACGGTTCTATTTTATAGAGAGTAGTTGTGAGGATTACATGAGATGATACATGTGAATTACCATGGAAACCATAAATTACTTTTTTTTTTTTAAAGCACTTACTATTATTATCACCATCCTCCTAAAAAATTGCATTACAGTGTGATTTTTCTACAAGGGTAGGGAGAAAAGCAACCAAGAGACCAACTCGAATGGTCAAAAATAGTAAGAAATCATGTTTAGTGATTTCCAAGATCTGTAATTGATTTTAGGAAAGAATAAGAAAATTGTGCAGCTGATACATGGACACATTAGGAAACCCGGCACAAAATAGAACAGTTTACTTCTAGAAGCTTTGTGACTGCATGGACACATCAGGTGAGTTGTATACATCCTTGTACTATCTGCCCTTGTTGGATATAATACAGCGCATCTCTAGCCGCTAGCACCCTCCTTCTGACTCTCTTGGGTTTCCCGCTTTCATAGATGCATAGTTCGATTAGGTGTGTTTTAGTAATTTAGTGATTCAAAATCCCCACAGTTATTTAGTAAGTTCTGTTTTTCTACAGGATGGATATAGAGAGAAGCTGGTTCTGGTCAAATAGAATAAATGAGAATCAGTCCAGAAAGATATATCTCAGTGAAGCTCTAAGCCACCTACCCTTAGCAACATTAGAACAACAAACGTAGTAATGCCTCACATAAACAGGCTGCTCAGTTCCGCGGGTCTTGACGAGTTATGGCCCTTGATCCTTAGGAAAGCCCCATGGTAACTCCGGAACCCCCGCTGAAGAGTCCAGAAACCTAAGCCTCAGAGTTTAAATGACTTGCTCATTCTCACACATATAGTAAGTGTAGGCTGCCTGGGTTCAGAGGGCCTAACAGCAGGAAATTCTAAACACTCCTAAAAATGTGCTTCATTTTTATGGAAAACTATTTAAATATGGAAAGTAATTGAAAATTGTCGTTACATTGAGTTTATTCCCTTCATTATTAGCTGATGCATTAGACAACGAAGAAATTAATATACTATGTTGACAGAAAGGGACAAAGTAAGGGACTTAAAAACAGTGAACTAGGCCCCCAAAAAGGAAACAACAAAATTGTCTAGGGGAATTCATTCCTTTTGTGGCTTAAAACTATAAATGTTTTATAGTCTCAAACTACATTAAATATATTTGCAATTGCATTGACTCACGGGTTCAATTTATCTGAGTGCGGTTTCTTCTAACACGTAAATCAGTCTAGCTTTATAATTCACTTCCCAAATTCTGGAGTCTTCTACATTTGTTTCTAAAGAACTATCCCATCGCTCTATCGAACAGCTTTACGAAGAAAGTTATAATATTATGTTTCAGTAGCCTTAAGGAAAGAGTGTGTTGCTGGGAAGAAATATTGCTAATATTGATGGTACATTAAGAATCTCATACCATGTTGGTTTTATTTGGTCACCATTGCCAAAGAATTCCCTTTTACATTATACACACCCACATTCACAAAGGCAAGTTTTCACGTTTACACACTGCGTCGTATAAATGGTAACTCGTAATAATGATGGATTAAAAAAAAAAAAAGCCCAGCATTTCACAGAGGATGGATAACTGGGAAGTATTATATATATATATGTGATATATATATCATATGTATATATGCATACATTTATGTGTATGCATTATATATATACATATATATATATACATAAAATTTGATGAAGCGATCAACAACATGGTAGACATTCAAATATCTGCCAAATGAACAAATGGATAGATGATTGATATGAGAGAAAAACTAAAAAATAATATGAGGTAGAGTCATTTATAGAGATGCATACTGGACTTAAGAATACATTTTCTGGTTTTGCAAGTTGTTAAATACTAAGATGAGCTATTTGGAAGTCAGAGGTAGAAAGAAGACTGGAGAGGGCATGGAGCTCTGTCAGAAGGAGGGGGTGACCAGGCCGGGCAACCATCCATCCTGGTTTCCAGAGAAGTAAGGGATTTCTTAGAGCATGGGACTTGGAGCGCTAAAACTAGAGGAAGGGCTGGCAAATTGGGCGGAGGTGGTGATCCTAGGAGGGAAATATCTGCAGCTAGGAATCTGGAAACACAGAAATCTGGAAACCCTGATACTAACCTGACCTGGTACCAATCACTTAACTGAGTTACTTAATTTCTCTGTCCCTTTGAAAGAGGGAGCAGTGGGCAGGATAATCTTAAAAGCCTTTCCAAATTTAGAAAACTCCTGATCTGAGATGTATGGAGGCGCAGGGCCAGGTCAACAAATTAAATGGGAACACACAGCAGATGATCCCACCAGAGGTTAATTCAGGCTTTGGCAAGGGGGGGCGGGGGGAGGGTGGGAGTAGAAAGCAAAAGGAAAAAACAAAGCACGTGGAATTCTCAGAAAATTTGGATCTAAGTTTCTGATTTTAAGATACGCTTACACAATTTAGTGAGTGAAGTGGTTCTTGAATTTGGTTGTGAAAACGCAATTATAATGCATCTATTAAGTAAGTGATACTCATTTTTAGATCCTTGAAATCCGTCTGCATAGTTAGTCGCACTTCAGAAGAAATAATCTGGAGGAAGATCTACTTCAGGCAACTTAGACGCTGAGGACAAAGATTCAAGTCGTCTTCCCTGCCCCCTAGTCGACTGGAACCATGGAATTGGGAAGTTGCGTCACACATTTATTATTTTGAAGTCTCTATTCAAATATTGATTCAAATATATATTATTAATAAGCTACGTATCATGAATGATGAATATTATTTATTACAGTCATTTCAGTATCTTATTACTGAGAGAATAAGACACCGCTTGGAATATTCCGCAGGACATGGCACGGGGTCCGTGTGACCTCTCCCATCACCAGCCAGTAGGAGAAAGGCGTTTTCATTGTATCACATACAGAGTCTCTGCAGTTTTGCTTTTCCTAAAGCATGATGCTTAATAGGGTTCCCGGCAGCAGACACTAAACACTTTTAAGAGGCATTTAATGTGAAGCATTTGTTTACCTGTGAATTCATTATTAATGAAAAGCCGAGCAACGCACGGTTCAAGTCAGGCAGACATTAAGTGGATCAGTCAGCTGCATTATTAAAATGTACCCAAGGGAACCAGGATCGTTCTCCACCTTCAGTCCCTCCTGGTGTAGCCCCTGCCCGACCCCCAACACCTAGGCTGCTCTCCAGAAGAAGCTGGCCTTCCCCGTGTACACAAGAGCCTTGGTCTGCGTGTGTCCAGTCCCCGGGGTGGGGGGTGGGGGTTCAGGTGTCACAGGGGCAGTGACTGCTGAGTAAGCCGGGGTCCCCCACTGCCATTAGCAGGTCTGTAAAGCAAAGTGTCCTGGGGAACAGCACAGCTCCAACCTGGCTGCAGGTCTCGAGACTCCAGGAGGTCCAGAGGCTCTGAGCAGGTGTGTCCTTGGGGCGCGGGTCTATGCTGCCAGGGGGCAGACATCCATCAGGGTACACACTTTGGCTGTCACCAGCTTCAGACCTCAGACATCAGGTAAAGTCAGGCTTGGGCTGCCTTGAAGTCTGGGTTTGGCGGAGACAGAAAGCTGGGTGCTGAAAAAATTAGACAGGCCCCGAAAGACTTAGGACTGGCCATTCCTCCTGTCTGTCTTCTCTGGTTCTCCAACCCACCTGCTCCCAGGGGGGCCTCCCATGTGGGAGCCCCACAACCGGCTGCCGCCTGAGCTGTGGTCTGATGTCCCTGCTTATGCCAGTTGGCCCTGGACGTCTGTTTAGATTGTAAACGCCTAGAAGCTCAAATTATGTCTGTAAGGTTTTCCCCACAGGAGACACATAATGTGATGTTCAAAAACTTATGATTTTCATACTGCTAAAAATAAAAGGGAAGTCCTTCCAAAATATTTTTTGTCATTATCTTTAATCACAGCACATTTTCTGTAACATATATGTTCTAAGTAGGTTTTGATCTTGCCACTGGGTTGAAACCTTAACAAAAAGAAACCCCAGTGAATATACGTTCCTAGATCACTTAGACACCCCGATCCTTTGGAGTCTGTACCTGCTGCCATAGATGCCATAGATCTTCCTCCAGGTTATTTCTGTGCACGAACTGATGGAGTCATTAATGCTTCCAAGAAGAGAAAGAGCAAAACTGACCCAGGACCCCGGGCCTTCTGGTATGGAATGCTTTCCCAGGCTTGACTCAGAGTCCTTGGTAGGCACCTGCCCCAGTATTGATACCTCATCACCCTCCACTCCGCTAACCTATTTGGCCCATGTGCACCTACGGCCACAAAAGTAAGGTAGTGATGGGTTCAGGACCACTGATGGGAAAAGAGGCTCACGGGGTTGGGCACACTCACTGGGGAGTAGTTCAAAGCCCACTGAAGGCTGAAAGGTTGCAATGGAATTCCGGGGTGCAATTAATAGTCATTTTCAAGAATAAGATGGAGTAAAGGGCTCAGATACTCTTACCAGATTTTCTTAAGCAGGTCTGGAAAAAAAAATACTGCAAAATGAAAGAGAAGAGGGACCCTGGTCTCGCTGCACGGGCAAGCAACCGTTAACAATGTGTGTACATGCATGTACTTGTCTTGGGAAATTATCTGCAACATTATAAGGAGATTCCCCCAATACATATGCTGTGCTCTGACACATCTTCTCAGCCCCCCTGCTCTCTCTATCAGATGCTTCCTCCTAACCATTTTGAATTTTTTTTAAGATTTTATTTATTTATTCATGAGACACACACACAGAGAGAGAGAGAGAGAGAGAGAGAGAGAGAGAGAGGCAGAGACACAGGCAGAGGGAGAAGCAGGCTCCAGGCAGGGAGCCCGACGTGGGACTTGATCCTGGGACCCCGGGGTCATGAACTGAGCCAAAGGCAGACAGATGCTTATCCACTGAGCCCCCGCCCCGGGCGTCCCCATTTTGAATTTTCAACTGAGACTCCACACAGTGGAATCTGGGGAGCTGAGTCACATTCCTGGGAGAGTTCTAGTTTATGTTCTTCAGATTTTATTTCCAGCACCCCTTGAATTAAGTCTATTTTTTAATTTAAGATAAACATTTTTTTCTGCACTTTGCAACTAATTATGACATAAAAGGAAAGTCCGAAGTCAACAGAATCACAAAGAATCCAAGCTACAAAACTATGTTTACATGGCTTTCCTTACCCTCTATACAAGTCAAACTGTAACCCCTAAAACAGGCTAAACCTGCTCAGCGTAACACAGCCCAGTGGAAAATGGTTAACTAGTTCCATCCCCTAAATACAGTTTAATAAAACAATGGCACCAAACCACTTCAATGCCCACTTTACAGAACTACACAGTAAAAAAAAGGAACAGAGAAGAAAGGTGTCGGCAAAATAATAATGATTATCAAAACACACAAACACACGAGCTCATGTCTACGGAATCTTTAAGAAACATCAATTTTCTGTTATATGCTAAGTCAGACGACAGGGATCTATCTCGGTGAATTCTGAGAATACAGCACTGCTTGTAATCAAATTTCTAACCCTGTTCCCAACATCATAATATGAGACCAAAATAGTTTCTACAAATGTGAAAATCATGCTGGCAGGTTTGTTTTAACTTCTGGTACTCCTTAGAAATCCCTATTGCAGTCTGATTACTAATGAACCCAGAAACTATTTCACTAAAAGGAATCAATACATGTAAAGTATTTCTCCCATGAAACATCAAGAGATGGCCTATTTGGAGTTTATAACATTAAAGTTTTATGCAAAAGCAACAAGCCACAGAAACGTTTCAAATCAGCCTAGTCTTTTAGACGATACCTCTCCTTTGCTTTCAGTGTCTGTATGTTTCTATATTAATGGGAGAAATACCTCCTTCGCGTAAGCAGACCAATGGGAATTTTGATTTAAACATCGTTTAATGTTTGTTTTTAAGCCATCAAGCAGGCCACAGCAGACAATCCAATAGGAAGAATGTGTACAATTATGGCTGTTTCAAAATACCGCCAGACCATTAGAGAAAGGCTTGCTAGTTCTGCAGAGCCTGCAGCTTGATTTACCTAAATAAAATATGCTTAATAAATGGCATTAGATTAGTAATGTGCAGCATATACCACTTAGTTAAATTAGTAAAAGGCTATTAGAGTACTCTCAGTTGATAAAGAGATCAACATGTGTAAAGCCACACACGCATAAACATATTTGCTTATCTCTATCTATAGACACCTAGATCTGTGGATAAATAGAGAAGTGAGGAAATTGGACACTTGAGAGGTTGACCAGTTCACCGGTACTGGATCCTAGTATTGTGACTTCTAATCCAATGCCCTCTCCCCATCTTATTTTCCTTCTCCTTTGTCTTCAGTTACAATGCTGTAAGGTGACAGACTTGAAAACTGCGCTCTAGAACTCCAGCTACAGGAATTGCATCGAATCCCTGTGTGGATGGGACATACCAAGAGCACTGGTAGGTAACAGTGATGCCCCCAGCCTCTTCCTGACCAGCGCGCCCTTCATGAACGAGGCAGCTACACCGTAGATAGCGAGCGTCACCTGGCTGAGTTTTCTGTGGCGCCCACTGCACCCCACCTCGCTCCTATCTTCTCTTGACAGCATTTGCTCAGACTGTCCTCCTGTAAGCACAGCGCCAGGATTTCAGTAGTCACTAAATAAATTGCCGTTTCAGATTGTGTCAATCAGAAACTGACACACAGGCAAGACCCAGAGGAAGCGCCACATTGCCCGTGTAGCTGAATGCAAGGATCTTAGAACATACTTGATGCTCCTCTTAAAGAGCTTCTACATGTGATTTTATACCATCTTGAATTTGCTTCTCGTTAAATCTCTGAGTCATGCTCCCACCTAAATAATCATGCAATACCTAACAAACAATGACAGTTAACACATACTGAGCGCCTTACACGTGCTTGGTCTTGGGATAAGGCCTTTATCTCACTGAAACTCTATGAGGCTGATAATTTGTACTGCGCTAATCTTATAGGTGGAAACAGAGGATTAGATAAATTGGATAATTTGTATGAATCCATAGGCCTGGCAAGTTACACCATTAGGATTTGAACCCAGGTGACTCTCACTCCAGAGCCTGGACTCAAATGCCTCCAATTCCTCTTTTATATAACTCAGCACTTCACACACAGTACAGATTGATGAAGAAGTACTGGCTGTCTGTGTAGGTGGCAATAAAAGTCCAGTAAATCCTGTTATGGTATAGTTTGTTATTACACAGACTTATAAATGATTCAAAGCATGTTCCTCAAAATATAACAACTCCATCATAAAAGCCTGACTTAGCACAGTCAGCACATATGGTAAATGTTAATGCCGTATCTCAACATCACTGATATATAATATATATCTGATATATATTATATATAATATATATATAATATATATAATATATATAACCATAGTACTTGTAATGCATAAGGGAATGCAATAATAAGTGTAATTTCTTTCAACCCTTATTCAATTTGAATTTTAAACATTTATTTTAAAAACTTAAGCTTGGGCATTTAAAAAAATACTTTTCTAGAATTGAAGCTCCAGAGATCGAGATCATATTTTGCATGCTCACTGCTGAGATCCAGCACTTCACCCATGTGCATACATCAGTAAGAAGTGGTGTGGATGTGTTCATAAACTCAAATACACAGGGACTTAGAGTAAACGCACGACACACATGATTATTAATACTAGGTGCCCAAGTTAGGAGAAAAATAGGAAATAAATTAAATGCCCAGAATATAGCATATGTCTTTGGAAGAAATAATACTAGTGGACGCTTACAAAGGACTCACTATGAGTCAGCCCCTCTTCTAAGAGCTTTAATGTGTCTACAATCTCATTTAATCACCGAAACAACTCTGTGAGGGCCCATCATTCTTTTTTCACTTCTTTTTTTTTTTTTTTGATTTTTAGTTATTGTTACTTATAGCAATAGCTTTTTTCTTTCCTTTTTATTACTAAGGGGAATTACACTGCATGGTTGTGCCACAGTATGTTTATCCATTCACTTATTGAAGGACATCTGGGTTGTTTCTAGTTTGAGGTGATAATGGTAACAACAGCTATAAAGATCCATATACAGTTCTTGTGTGTGTGAGCACAGGTTTTCATTTCCCCGGGGATTGATGGCTCATACAGTAAATGTATTTTTTAACTTTTTATTCTGAAATACAGGATCACAGAGACTGCAGAAATAGTGCAGAGAGATCTTACATAACCATCATCCAATGTGCTCTCCTGCTCTGTGCTAAAAGCTTACAGATTTATCAGTATTCAAACAAAACACCAAAACCAAGAAGTTGACATTTGCAAAATATGGTTAAACTATTGACCTTATATTTTGGATGCATGCATATGTGTATGTGCATGTGTGTGTTTGGAGTATGTGTGTGCATACGGTTCTGTGACATTTTATCACCTGCATAGATTTATAGAATCACCACCACAATCAATACACATCCCCGCAAAGGGACTCTCTGACCTCGGTGTTAAACATAAGCAACCGGAATCACAGAGAAGTTGAACAGGGCCCAAGGCCAAGTTCACACAGCGGGTGCGGGAGGTAGTCTTGGCTGCACCAGGGCTCATTCTCTTCCCACCACGCTATGCTGGTCTCCCAGTCTGACCATCTCACAGAAGGAAGCACTTACAATTACATCTAAAAAAAAATGTTAGGGCAGAATTGTTTCATTAATGAATAAAATGGGATTTTTTTTCATTTAATAAATATTTGACTCTTAGTCTTAAGAATATCTGTCAGTAGACACTTCCAAATTTTGAAAAGGTGATGAAAGCTCTCTCTGCTATTTTAAGTAATACTAGGTTGAACCTTATGAAATTCTAACTTTAAGATTCAGTTGAATATCCATTTCATAGGGGTCCAATCCAATTACAGTAACAATCAGTACTTCAGTCTTGCTGTCCTAGGTGTTTTATAAAAGTCAATATTTTTAAGCTAGCATCATTATAAAAGGCAACTCCTGGATTCTGGATTCAGATGCACGAAAAGCTCATGTCCTTCCTGGTATGCTTTTACATGAATTTAGGCATCGTAGGAGTAAGGTTCCACACATCTATCACTTCATTCCCTTATACGATATACGGTATAACTGACAGATAAGTGCAAGCCACACTGGATCCTCAGTTTACTCTGCCCTGCACAGGGAGTTCATTTCTGCAATCTCCCAGGACTCTAGCCTTGTCCCTCTGGCCTTTGCCGGCTCCGTGAATGTCATACTTACCCATCCCTGGCTTCAGAGTAAGCTGCTCCAGCTGCAACGTAATCTTTGACTATCTCCAAATGGAACAAAGACTATTTCACACCAGGAATTTGTAATTTCGCTTTGAGAAAATGTAAACATGATTCTGTTGGTTGTTTAAAGTGCATAGAACACAGCTAGGTCCAGGGTGGTAGGGGGGTCTCCTACCACAGCCCCTTGAGCTAAATCGTTCAGCTAAGACCAGCTTCCTCCCAGCCAAGAACTCCTTCTTGCCCCTTATGAACTTTGCATTTTCTTTTAATTCTAATGCACTTCCCACTGCAAGCACTGCTTAGCTTCTACTGAGCTCTAGATCATACTGCAACCATACCTCCAGATACCCATCCTGATATATGGTCTCCTAAGCAAGCTGCACTCCTGGGTAAGGACACGTTCAACCACTAAGAGCTCCTCCACCTGAGCTCCAAGGTCCTGAATAGACTGAATGGTTCCATGAAGTCCCTGCAGGTGCACATATCCGTATGTCCCTAGTTCTTTCTTGAGTTCATGTACCTCTTACAAAATGCTGAAAGACATCCTTGGCCTAAAAAGCACTATAATAAAATTAACCCACACTCCAGGCTCAGGGGATCAATGAAAGAAGAATCACCTCAACTTAGGAGAGATTTTTTTCCCCCTGTTTTTGAAGTCACTCATCATGAAAATTTCTGTTTGAAGAAAACTCACCTGTAATTTGTCAGAATGTGTCTCAAAATTTGGGGGACAACATAATGCCATTAGATACAAATTACTTCTTACTTCCACAGTTAAAAACACAAGGAAAAAGAAGATGATGATTAATGAGTACCTAGGGACTTTGAATTTCAAAGAGAAGACCATACATTTAATGGACTTACAGAAATGCGAGGAATTCTCAGCCCAGTAATTTATTTCAGTCATTTCAGCTCCACAGAAAGTGCTTAGAACAATGACGATAAAGTAAATAATATCATGGAAATGTATAAAATTAAGCACCTACTCTCCTATCAACATCTTCTGTATTTATTTCCTGTGATCGGTTTTTGCAGTGCTCTCCAACGAGCGCAAATACTTTTAGAAAAACAAAACATCCAGTAAGGAAGCTGGTAAAGGGTATGGAACCTATATTATTGATAGCAGCTTTTATTTTAGTCGGGTCACAAGAAGCAGAGAGACCAGTGCAACAGTTTGAAAGGGATGCTAACTGGCATGAAATACAACGATCAGTAGCGAGACTCTGCATTTAAACATTATTATTATTAGGAATATATTGTGTAAGACGACTGATCTGTTCCCTCCATCACTTCCCAAAGCTTTGCTGATGCAAATCCGTTGACCAAGAAAAGAGGGGGTGCTCTCTGGGATTTTGGCACAGAACCTTGCTGAGTGGCACTCCAGGCCTTGTCCACATCATAGGCCGCAGATCCCAACTGGATGCTCTAAGTGGAACCTACTGGAAGAAACACCAGGAAACAGGAAGTGCTAATGCGATTTTTGTAGGAGACTAAAGATTTAGTTGAATATAGGTAGAGAGAAAAATCAAACTCAGTAATTTTTGCAACAACCTAGGAAGCCCACTGAAGCCCTATTTAATGAAAAGGGGCCCTTTTAATTCGATCCACACGCAGAGAGGTACAGTTGTCATACCCGAGGCATGCTCCTCAGAGAATAACTGACATTAAACTCTGTGTTTTCAAAGATCCCAAAACTTGATGTCACAAGGTCAGCTTTCTCATCCTTACTTAGTCATGCCTCCTTAAGAAAGATGCAGTCAACATACTATTGCTGATATAAGATCCCACAGGGATTAAACTCCTATTTAAACACACCCCTCCTTCGGGTTTGAATGAAATGCTTCAGCAGGAACTTGGCAAAGTGTCTCCAGTGTCAATTAATTTTTAAAGACAGGGCACATGTTTTCCTACTTATGAATTCTGACAACATGAAGAGTTGAAGATTTGATTTCTTCTGACTCTACATTCATCTAAGGAGGAACAATTGAATAAGCTGACAGTACTGATGGCTGTAATTAAAGTGAAATTAATATTTATTGTAAAGCAGCAGTTGGCATTAAAAACCTATATTTATACGTAGTTTTGATTATCCAAATAGACTCAGTTTTGGATAACTAATACTTGACTTCATTTGCACTCTGCCTCTTTCCTTTTCCCATCGTGCACAGATGCTATTCAGTTACTGAGGATGTGATGAGCGCTGCTGCTGCTTACACAAGAGACAAGGAGTTTCTCTTTTTTTACAAACTGATGTTTGAGCTGGTCAACAAATGTCAGAATTTTGTCCTGAAGTTTAATGTGAGCCTCTAATGGATTCATATGGCAGATGCTGACTTAGGAACTCCATTCTCCTACTTCTGTTCCAAGAAAATGAGTTAAAACTCTTGCTTGTCTCGTTCTTTAAGATATTTAGAGATAGATGTTACACCACCTTTGCTTACACGTGACAATACGTAATCTCCTCTTTCTCCTAATCTCTTCACTTTCTCCTAATCTCTTCACTTTCTCCTAATCAGGCCAATATAGAAGTCATGCCATGCGGCCAACCCTCAGTGTTTACAGATGCAAAACTGAAAACTGTTCATCGAAAGGTTAAAAGGAAACCAAGAATTAACAAAATGATTGCCTGGCCATTTTTCAATCCTTTGAAACTTGACTAGGTCATTTTTATTTGCTGTTTTCCATTCATGTAAATAAAAGCTTATGTGGCTAAACAAAGTATAACAGCCACCTCATTATAAGTGATCTAATCCCTTCATATATAAAGTAGGGGACCCAGGGCCCAGGAAATGATTTCCCTACTGTAGGTTGTCAGTAAAGCCGGCTTAGGCTCTGATAAGAATGCAAAATTCTAACTCGCCTGTGAACCTGATTTTGCCACATCCAGTATCCCTTCTATATAATTATATTTTCTGTGATGCCTATCTTTTCTGTGGAGCTTTAGTGGAGGGTTAGATATAGCACTCATTTAGTAAATTCCTTTTTTTTTTTCCCTTACAATTTTTATTTATTTATTTTAGAGAGGAAGACAGAGCATGCAGTGGGTGGGGCGAAGGGCAGAGGGAGAAACAGAATCCCAAGTAGACTCTGCACTGAGCATGGAGCCCTATATGGGGCTCAATCTCACGACCCCGAGATCACGACCTACGCTGATATCAAGAGTCAGATGCTCAATCGACTGAGCCACCCAGGTGCCTCATTATTTAACAAATTATTCTTAATTAACAGTTGCAGGATAATAAAAATAGAATGTATCCGAAGGGAAACCAGTGATGATAACACTTATCATCTGACTTAGAAATAGCTTCTGAAACAAGATGAAGAAAAATGAATTGAGTGTCTTAAGGGAAGGTAAACGTAACTGCTAATATTTTTATAGGACTTTTTAGTTTACAAAGCAATAGTCATGCACATTTTCTTATTTGATGTAAAACCCACCATGTAGTGAATATCACCGTAAAATTTCACCATAGCTCTAAGGATGAGGTTCCCTTTTGAACAGCAATCCTTGGATTGACTTCTAGGGTAGGCAACTGCCTTGCAATGCTCACAGAAGCTATTGGCTGAAAAACTAAAGTTTCATTTACTTAGTGTTTCTACATTGACATTTTCAGGCACACTCGCAATAGGTAATATATATAAACTAAGTACAAATAAGAAGGTAGAAATCGATGCCAACATTGAACATATTTTTGTAAAATATGAATATATATTTTAGTTTTTTAGACACTCATGCCTACAAATAGCTCTAAATAAATTTTTCAATATTTCTAAGCTGATAAATCATCATTTTTTAGAGAATTAAGAAATTCAAAAAATTTTCAACAAAGATGGCTCATTATATTCTTTTCATGCATACATACATACATTCATACATACATACATATATATATATTTGTATAACACCAAGTATCTGGATTATAAAGTGAAATGTTCAACATTCCATGCTTCCAAATATCTAGATGTTTAGAATTATGTAGAGATGAGATTACATAGAAAAAAATGATACAGATATCTATTAAATACAATATCTGAATCATTCTTCTTGTTAAGCCCTTTGAATCTTTAGAATTACTGATGCTAGTATATTTAAGAACAGAAGCAAATATTTTAGGTCACAACCACTTATCACCATATCACACAGACTCCACTGCAATTTTCATATCCAAACAAAAGGTAACATGCACAAACATCTTGAGGGAAGAAAATGATCAATTTTAAAGAGAGTTGATACACTGTAACAATTTATCTTAGAAAGATGACACCTTGAAAAAGGTCAAGCATAGGTGTATGGGTTTATAAATGGGGCTATAACTATTCAAGAAAGATCACAGTCAAAGAGGATTGATGAGGTATCTATGTTTTTTCTTGCTTGCTTTCTCTCCCCTTCTCCTTCTCCCATCCTTTCTCCCCCATCCCTCTTCCTCTCCTTTTTCTTTTCTGTTCCACAATAGAAGGATGCAGTGTGAGAGCTTGTGAAAGGCTCACTAGTGCATAAACCAGCTCACTTGTTTATTAAAGAGATCAGAGTAGAGGCTACCAACATCCATGTGATGAGAATATTCAGTTTTACCAGGGATCAGCAAACTCTAGCTCCAGGGCAAATCTGACTGGCTTCTCTTTTTCATATCAGTGAGCTCAGAATGGCTTTTTAAAACATATTTAGACTTAATTTTTTTTATTATTTTTACATTTTAAAAAATATTTTATTTAAATTCAATTTGCCAACATATAGTATAATACCCAGTGCTCATCCCATCAAGTGCCGTCCTTAGTACCTGTCACCAGTTGTATTTAAACTTTTTAAAAAATCGAAAGAATGATATTTAATGCCACATAAAATTATATGAAATTCAATGTATTTAAACTTTTTAAAAAATCGAAAGAATGATATTTAATGCCACATAAAATTATACGAAATTCAATGTCAAAGTCCCTAAGTAAAATTCCATCGTTGCATATTCACACTCATTCATTCAGTTATTTCAGTGGCTTTCTTGCTACAGAGGTGAGTCAAGTAGTTGCAACATAGACCATGTACCTACCCAAGCCAGAAATATATACTATACAACTCTCTGGCCCTTTATGGAAAATGCTTGCTGATTCTGGCTTAATCCAATAAATAACTACCGAATTGGAATTTTACTTTTTAACTGTCTCTGTTAATGAAGAAGAAGAAGAGGAAGAAGAAGAAAGAAGAAAGAAAGAAAGAAGAAAGAAAGAAAGAAAGAAAGAAAGAAAGAAAGAAAGAAAGAAAGAAAGAATATGTGCAATAATAAACTACAAATTTAAAATATAGAAAATCCTCCGAGATCTTGCCATTTGTTAGAACATGGATGGACCTAGATGGTTTTATGCCAAGTGAAATGAGAAAGAGATGTACCATATGATTTCACTTCTACGTCAAATCAAAAACAAAAAAGCAACAAAACAAATGAATAAACAAACAAAGACCAGAATCCGACTACAAATACAGGAACCAACGGATGGTTATGGCGGTGGGAGGTGGGGGGTGGAATGGGGAAAACAGGTGAGGGGAAGTAAGAGACACAGACTTCCAGTTATGGACTGAATAAATCATGGGGATAAAAGGCACAGCATAGGGAATATAGTCAATGATACTGCAATAGCCTTGCACGGTGACAGATGGTGGGGGCACAGCCTAACACACAGAGAAGTTGAAGCATTCTGTTGTAAACTTGCATCACGCATCAAGTATACTCCAAAAGAATTTTTTTAAATAAAGAAAGTAAAGCTCAAAGCTATTTCTTCATTCTCCAGAGGTATCATTTATAGTTTGCTTTTCTATGAAATATTAACTCCTAGAAAATAATAAATGAAAAAGTGAAAAGCTAACTCCTCCTACACCCATCTGATCACCTTCATAAATAGTAAGCTCTTTTCTCTCTTTCGCTCTCTCTCTCCTCCACAATATGGGAAGATATTTGAGATTTATGTGGGAAGCTTTGGCAGTCCTCTAAAATTTACTTGGATGGGGAAATAAATCAAATGTGGGGCTCTCCCTTTTTCTAAGAATAAGTTATTTGTAACCTAAATACGAGTGAGAGAATCAGACAGAAATAGATATTTGTATTATGCTTATGTTTGCCTTGAGTGATTTACATTATCCTCATTGCAGTATTTTGCTTTTCATTTTTGATCACTTAATTTGATTTTGATTCTTTTGTGTAGTTTGTCAGCATTGTGGGTTAGGCTTTATGGCTTTCTAAATCTTTTATGACATGAAAAAGAGAAAAGACATATCTGTTTTATAGGAATCTTATCTCCAATAAATTGATGGAGATAGAATATTTTTGTTTTGTTTTTTTAAACAATCTCTCTTAGTAAGGAAGTAAATTAACATATGGGTTAAAAAAAGAAAAGAAAAAAATCCAGCAGCTTATCTGGGGTAGTGGAAAGGCCAGTTAGTCAGGAACCAAGACCACGACTCCTATTTCCATATTTATTCACAACCTGACCTTGAACAAACCACACTATGTTTCTGGGCATCAGTTTCCTCCTCCCTCCACCGGGAGATTGAATTAGCTGTAGTCCCTTCCAGTTCTAAGATTCCGTGTTTCTAGCTATTGTGTACATCAATTAATTTATGAGGATATAATATACCAATTCATCTCTAGAAAATGCTTTTTCCATCTCAGAAGTTAGCCAGAAATTACAGATATACTATTTTTAATTTTTCAGTTAAAATTCTGACATATGATTAAACCAGGAATCAGGAGACCCAGAGCCTCTTGTATACTTCCACTGATGAGACACTTGTCCTTGAATAACAGAAGACTTGCTGCCAAACAGGTGTGAGGAACCCCCTTCTATAGGTTTCACCAAGTTCCTAGGAGTTTTATATTAATTCACAACATGAAATGGTCAAAAGAGAGAAGCAGTATTCTTCAAATATGAAATCTAGAGTGGAAAATGTTCATCTCGCTAGCAATTATAGAAACACTACTTTATCTTTCACCCACAGCTTAGGAAAAAAGTGTGTGCATATATATAAAATACATAAAAATATATATATATAAAACACATACACCCATATATACAAGTGGTGATAATTTCGTGGAATAGGCATATTCACATACTGCTATAAAGTACAGAAAATATGTCAAAGCAGTTAGGGAATACGTGTAAAGTAATTCTTAAAGTGCTCAATACCCTCTGCCCCAATATTTCTGCTTCTGGAAAGCTATCCTGTAACATTATTTACATTAGTAAAAATCTTATTTATTTCCAAATGATAATTTGTTCAGTAATTTTTTTCCAATAACTTAAATTCCAATAATAAATGGCCAGGCATGATCATTAAAATGATAGTCATAAACAAGTTTATTATCACAGGGCATAAAAAGCTCAGTAGTTAATTTAAAAAAAATAGAACATAAAGTTTATATCTAATATGCTCACATTTCTATTTAAAAAGCAAAAACTGAATGTTTAAGAACATTTGCAGGTGAATTTACCAGAAGTAAGAAAAAGTGACTCTCTTTAACTAAGGGGATTAGGGGGATTTATTTTTCAAAAATGTTAAATGTTTTGTTATTCGTGTTCTTTTCTTCTGCTTAAAAAATAATACATAATCATTATTTTTAAGAACACAACAACACACAATGGAGAGCTAAAAACAGTAATATCACTTAATGATACCCACTCTAGACTAATATTTATATTCTTCAGCTTTTAAAATTCTAATTGTTGCTGTTTTAATATTGCCAAGCAAATATTGTGTACTTCATAAATATTTTTTAATGACTCAATGTATTCTTTTTATTTAGAAAATATTTCTGGAATTTCTATGTAACTGGTGAAACTAAGCTTTAAAATTTCTATTTTTAAAATACTATATCAATATTATTACTATCATCTCAAAATAACTAGTTATAAACATTCTTATGGAAGCAGATACAGTATTTGTACAGCAGCTTCAAGAATCTGAGATTCCTGCTTTTCATACTCCTATCTTCCTGCCAGACTTGTGTCAATCAACTACTGAATAACTCATTTCACCAAAGTTCACAAATAAGGTAATAGAAGGATATGTTACTTTACACAGTAGATTTATTCTTGATGGTTTAGATAATCTAAATGCTATTTTAAATGCATAATGAGGGCTCAGATTTAAAGAACCTTTGGTGACATGAATAATCAAATACTAATATATCTGTTTCATAATATATCTGTTTTGTATATTGGACTTGCTTGAAGGAAGTTAATATCTGGTGTTTCCTAAGACATGGGGAAAATTCTTTATAAATATCTAAAAAGTGCTTAATTCACTGTTAGACTGATTTGACCTCTGGAGGAAAAGATATTCAAGTTAAAAAAAAAAGAAGAAAGGAAAGAAAGAAAGGGAAAGAAAGAAAGAAAGAAAGAAAGAAAGAAAGAAAGAAAGAAAGAAAAGAAAAGAAAGAAAGAAAGAAAAGAAAAGAAAAGAAAAGAAAGAGAAGAAAGAAAAGAAAGAAAGAAAGAAGAAAGAAAGAAAAGAAAAGAAAGAAAAGAAAAGAAAAGAAAGAGAAGAAAGAAAGAAGAAAGAAAGAAAAGAAAGAAAGAAAGAAGAAAGAAAGAAAGAAAGAAAGAAAGAAAGAAGAAAGAAAAGCAATGAATTTTGAAGTTTGAACTGATCCTAATTCAAAACAAATATTATCCTAAAAAAAAAAAAAAAAAAAAACAAATATTATCCTAACCACACTAAACATTTTACCCTATGATGCAGTACCCGTCTTTCTGATTTAACAAATAAGTTGTGGTTGCTTAAAATCCAGAATGCCATTTTCCAAAAGAAATTGTATTCTTTTAGGTTTCTAGGTTTTCTCATCCTATCCATAATGGAGCTCATTTAGCAAAAACCTCCACTAAGTGGACAAAATAGTTACGACAATGATTCTGTGGAATGTTGCTTACTGTTATAATTTTAGGACCCAAGAGGTTATTAACAATCCTATCCTGGGTCACTAGCCCAGCAACAAGAAGCCTGGAATTCTCCAGCCGAGGTCAAGATTCCTACGACAGATATCTAGGAGTCGCTATCTATGAGTTATATCTATATTCTCCCTAGACTTAGAAGCAGCTTTTAAAGTTCCTGGAAAATATTTCAATGAAATTTAATTCAGAATAAATTAGATATTATTCACTAAAATGATACACACCGATGGATGTAATGACTCAGTGAGCTATAGATATCTCAATATCATAGCAAACATTCACAAAATGATGCATAATGATTGTGGGTAATGGAATGACTCCAGAGACATCAAGAAGAATTATTAATGAATAATTACCACACATCAATTTGAAGAGGAATAAATGATTTCTAAAAATACTAGAAATAACACAGGCTATAAGACACTCTTTAAGTAATGACTTGTTCTTTCCCATTAAGGTTAAATGAATCAAAACCAGATGCTACCCTTTAGTTTGATATAATTAAATGATAACATTTTTTTTAATTGAAGTCTCCTTGGAATCAAATTACCACACCAAAATCTCTACTGAGAAGCAAGAATACTTCTGCTTCCTAAGTGCATCACTAATAGTTGCTATCAAAAAATCATGCCCCCAGCCTTTACTGTATCATTTTTGTTACTACAGAAATAGGCTGTGCAAATGAGAAGTAAATAAATCATCTACATCATTCTTTCAGCATACAGGGCTCCACTGGCATCCCAAAGGAAAAATAAATGTTCATCATTTTCTGCCTATAATTCTGTATTCACTAAATAAGGAAACAGCTACAGACTTCAGTGTGCATGCTATTAATTTCTCCAGATCATTAGTAAATGGTAAATTGGGTTGGACCTCAACCTTTGCTTGGAATTCCCCACAATGTACGACTTTGGAAGATTTTTTTTTACAATGGAAGTGCTTAGTCCTCCTTCAGGTTTTACAGATTTGGTCCAAACTTTCTTGGACTAACTCTAGGTACACATCCAAATGGTTACCCTTGCTCTTATAGCTTACCATGTGTCTTTATAAAATCTTATTAATTATCACAGAGCCCAAGATTTCTGGATTCAGATGAAAGTTTAAAGGCCATCTAGCCCAACTGACTCCTGATAATGGTTTCTGCTGTAAAGTCTTTACCGGGGACAACTAGACTATGCTAGACACCTTCATAGTTAGCCGACTACATTACCTTCCATCCTCCATATTTTGAACTCATTTGATTTACTAATCTATCTTTTATCATTCACTCATTCATCCTCAATCTACCCTCAGATTCTACCCAAATTAATCCAATTCCTTTTCTTTATGACCAGACTTCATGTGTGTAAGGATAGAAATTATGTCACCCTACTCTCCTCCTAAGATCTTATTTACATTTCATTACGAAAGGACTAAGTTCCTTAACTATCCTAATAGTAATCTTGTGAATTTGGTTCATTCATCTATAGATTTTTTTTCTTAGAATTTTACGTTGGAGATGTGCTCTGGCCTAAACAGGGAATGAGACCACTCCTATCCCTATCATGGTAGGTAGGTTTCACCTTTATTTTGTGTAATCCAAATCAAATTTTCTTGTTATTAGCCAAAGTTAAACTTGACTAAATCTTAATGATTTATTTTTCACATATGGTTCAGATAATACAGATCTTACATCATTCTGTCATTGATCCTTGGTAAACTCAAAATTAAAACTTTATATTAGGCATGTCAAATTTTAAATTTGATCTTCTCAGATTGAAACAATTGTTTCAGCAAGTTAATCAATATAATTTAGTAGCTGGAAAACATCACCCCAAATCATCACATCTGGCTTCATGTCATCTACAAATGTCACGAGCATTCACCCACATTGATTAAAATGTTAATAAGGTAGATAGAAAACCTGTATCTTGTCACTGAAACTTGCCCTGTCAGAATGGACAACGCCTCAGTAATCCAAATCCTTAGGGTGTTCCTGTAGTTACTAACCCACTGGTCATCCCTTCTTCTCGTTTACACCTGCCATCTTCCCTTTCTCGTGACGCCACTTCTACTTTGCGATCTGACAATAACTAATTAAACTCGATAATAACATCTTAAATAAAACAACATTTATTGAGCACATATCTCACTTAGCACGACAACCCTTTGACCTAGCCTCTCTTATTACACCATTTCCTAGGTAAGAAAATGGAGATTCAGAAAATAACTTTCTCAAATGAAGTAGCCGGTAAGCATGAGTAGTAAATTGAATCTAGAATTATTTTCTCCAACCCCTATGCTCTTTATTGCTCTGGCGGATGGTATCTCATGATGTAGGATGGCACTGCATAACATATATTGTTATATCTTTGTGATATATTATTACATGGCTTTTGCATATATACATTTTTTCCCTTTAAAATGGCTTTCTCATCTGTTCCATATGGAAACCTCCTATTCATCTTTAACCAGTGCAAACAGCCTCCTTTTTGTGAATCCTTCATTGCCTTCCTCTAGACCCCCTCTGAGCTTGTATAATTGCCCTCCTTACACTGTCATTATTGTTTACCATTTCTGGCTTTCTTCCCAGAGTATGCACTCACTCGGTGAAGGCGGGGTTCCTCACTCATTCATCTTTGTATTCTCAGAAATTAGCACAGTGCCTGCCTCTTGGAGGTGCATAATAAATGTTTATTGAACAGTAATTCATGTTTGACAGTTGTTCATTGATCTCATGGACCATTCTCTTTGTGTCACCTGGCCAAGCTGACTTGAACTCATTCAGGACATCTTCAAAGCTTACACCGCCTTGGCCCCCATGTCACGGCAGTCCCTACTCCGTCTATACATTTCATATATTTGTTGCACATCAGTCAAGTCAAAGACCTTCTGGTCTTGGCAGAAGACACAGAAGTAGGATCGGCATGGAGATCTTTTCCTTTCTGCTACCTTTCAGTATTAGACCTCAATTGCAGGCAGATCTGTGATTCTGTTCTTGTTCTAACATGAGAACTTTTCAAAATCTCCCCCCAAATTTAGGTCATTTAGCTGCATGCTATCCATTTTTTCCCTACCCTTTTGGAATGGACTAAGTGTGCCCAAATCCTTTTCAATGTTGATTTCAAAAGATATTTCCTCTTGAAGCTTTAAGCATAATGATGTTTTAGTAGAATTGCATATTATCGTCTACTTAAACTCTTAAGTGCAAATAAACATTATGTTTTAAATTTTTGTTGCTATATATACAATCTTTCTTAAAGAAATTATGTCACTAGTGAAAAGTTTAAGGAATAGAAATACATTTCTTTTCTTAGGTTTTTGTTTAGGTCTTTTTTTTTTTTTCTGTAGCTCATTTTGTGTTTCTTTACATGTAGTCTGCATCTACACATGTATATTTAATATATTTCTCTGGTATTTCAGGTCAAAGAATTATTTTTTTTTTTTACCAAGGTAAATGAGGATGACATTTTCGGCCTTCGGTCAATTAATTAACTGCTTTTATTATTCCTTGCATAAGTGATACTTAGAAAAATACAGGTAATGTGATAAATACCTATATAGATGCTCTGAATTTTGGTAGATGTTTTCCTTTCTGAGATTAAAAAAAAAAAAAGAACTGTGACTTGTGGTTTGATAAGCAGACAGTTCTCCATGTTTCCTTATAGCAGCTCAACTATGATTTCAAAAAAAATTTGCTCTTTATTATCCTATTTTTCTCATATTAAGATCAGTCTGCATTGCTTCCCATATATCCTTCTGTCCTCACCTTAGGCCCTAGGATGCCTATATCTCAAAAGTGATTTAATTTAATTTAATTATTTTATATAGTTTTAAAAGCCCAGCGTGAAGTTCAATGTGGGGTTTGAACTCATGACCCTGAGATCAAGACCTGAGCTGAGATTTAGAGTCAGACGTTTAACCAACTGAGCTACCCAGGTGCCCCAAGAGTGATTTTAAATGGTAGCAGGAGTCATGTAAGAAATTTCAGGTTATATTTAGTCCTTTTATTGGATGCAGGCCCTTTGAGTGACTTTGAATTATTCTTTGGTCATTTTGCTTTGCCCTCCTAATTCCTGTGAGTTTCTATTCTCTTAATGTTGAAGGTAGAGTCTGTTTGACCTTTAGCACATATACCTACCTATTTCCACGCACCTACCTATCCATTCGCCACACTTTTATAAACCTCTGCATCTCTGTGTGCCCTATTACTGGAATGAACTGGTTTCTCACTTGGCCTTCTGTGCTTCAATGATGTATTTCTCTAAGCCACTTGGATTCGATATCTAAAAGCCCAGGAAACCTCATTCCCACCTTCTGTTTCTCTGACATTCATCAATACTTCCTACACCAAAACCAAAGCTTCCAAGTCTCCAAGATACATATCCTAGTACAGTATGAGGAAGATACAAATTTTATCTGCAGTTTAAGCATTTGGAATAGAAGATGCCATGCACTGGAATAACTGATTAGTCACCAAAACAGGCTGTTGTATCTCTTTCAACAGCTCTTCTAGTAGGAATATTAATTCACGCTGCAAAGTGTATGGTGGGGTAGGGAGGGAGGGAGTATTCAGAATGGGAAGGGAAACTGAATGACCTTTCAAAAGTTATTCTAATTTAGCACTTTATGAATATGAGATGCTCATTCATTATTCAAAGACTGCCTGTAAAAATTAGTAGCTTCACTACTAAAAATTTAGCTTGAACATCTTTTCCCCTCTTGAACTGGATCATTGTCTTATCAAAGGAAGAACTTTTGATCTATTGAATCTTATGTTTTTGGCAGCACAACTTTATGACCCAAAGTTTAAGTATTTCTTCAAAGATAGTCATATCAATATTACAGTGTATGATAGAGCTTTACAGAGGTTTTCCTTCTTCTGCATTTTCCATGTCTTCCCCTAAATGCGTTACCATCCATTTCATTGACAAGTTGAAGTTCATTGCCACAATTAATATTTCAGAAGTATGATGCCACCTTGCCACCTTTTTACTGTTCTGAGCGCTCCTACATAGATTGTACCCAACAGAGCTGACATTTCAATTAAGAGAACACGCCTGCCAAGTTCCCGTTATGCCCGCTCTGTCACGACCTCCATCATTGGCACACAGTTCTATACTTTTGCCACTGACCACATTCTCTCCTTGTTGGATAATTTCATAACATTCTTTTCTTTGACCTTGCTTTATGCTGTACACAGCAGGAATGCTTCTGAATACTCAAAGCAGAAGAATTTTATTCACAAAGACACGAAAGTATTTGCCCCTACTTTCTATCCATAGACTTCCCACTCTATGTCATCTTCATAATTCATTTCTTTAAAAAATAAACTTTTATTTTAGAATTGTCTTAGTTTTACAAAAAAGTTAGTCAGGTGAGTACAGAGTATTCTTCATAGACCCCATAGCTAGTCTCTGCTCTGCTAATGTCTTGTATTAGTATGGCACGTTTGTCACACCTTATGGGCCAATATTGAAACAGTATTATTTTTTAAAAGTCCATACGTGATTCAGATTTCCTTTGTTTTTATCTAATATCCATTTTCTGTCCTAGGATCCATCCACACAATATTTAATCCTCATTGGCTCCTTGTGGCTGTATGACTTTCTCAGAATTTCCTTATTGATTGATTGATTGATTGATGACCTTGATAGTTTTGAGGAGTACTGGTCAGGCATTTTGTACAATACTCCTTACTTAGGGTTTGTTTGATATTTTTCAAAACTAGTATGAGACTAGGGTTATGGGTTTTGGGGAGGAAGGCTACATACATAAAATGCCATTCTCATCACATCACATGAAGAATACACACCGTTAACATGGCGTATCCCTGCTGTCACCTTGATCACCTGGCTGAGGTGCTATTTGTCACTCTTCTCTACTATAAAATTCCCTTTCCTTCCTCTTTCCCATACCTTACTTTTTGGGAGTAAACCACTATGTGTGGTCCTAACTTAAGGAGTGAAGAGTTACATTCTACATCACTGGGAGAGGGGAATATCTATCCAAACTATTTAAAATTCTTCAGAAAGAAGATTGATTCTTCAATCATTCATTTATATCACTATGGACTCATGGATTATCAATCACTTTTATTTTTTGAGATAATATCAGTAAACAATTTATTATCAATCACTTTTAAAAACTCACATCAGAGTTACTGAGATAATTATTTGCCTTATAATAAGCTGAGAATCACACATTTTCTTCAGGGCTCATATTTTAACCTCTTCTGCAGATGGTATGATGAAAAGTGAGGCTTAGGACAATTACCCTAGAGCTCAGAATTACTCAGGGCTCTGAATGATCAGGGCCCTGAGTAATTTCATTTAAAATGGGAGACTACCTAGCATAGTGAGTTAGAAGCATGGAGTAGCTTGCTGGGTTCAAGTTGTGGCTCTGCCTCTCTGTGGCATAGGACCTTGATGGGTAATTTAAGCTTTCCGTAGCTCAATTTTTCATCTATCAAATGGGAAGTGTAGTAGTGCATATTATGTGAGGTTCTTATGAAGATTAAATGAGATAATGTACATAACGAGATCAACGTAGTGCCTGGAACAGATATAAGTATAAAATAATTGTCAGCCATGGAAGCCACGGTTTGTATGTTATTTATCAGATAATGTGATACATGGTAAGCAATGCAACCTTAGTTAGCGATACCTTTGATAAAATAGAAGATGCTAGCATCACACCAAAGTGAAATTAGCCTTAAAATGAATGTCCCAGGGGGCACCTGGTGGCTCAGTCAGTTAAGCGTCTGCCTTCGGCTCAGGTTATGACCTCAGGCTCCTGGGACGGAGCCCCACATCAGTCTCCCTACTCAGCGGAGAGTCTGCTTCTCCCTCTTCCTCCGCCTCTTCCCTGGCTTGTGGGTTTTCTCTCTCTTGCTCACTCTCTCTCTCAAATAAATAAATAAAATCTTAAAAAAAAATGAATGTTCATAGTTGTTTACCTTATGATCTAACTATTCTGCTATTCATTTTAGAAGGAATGAAAGGAATGAGGCAATAGGGATATGCAGAACAACATGGGTTCTCTGGGTAAAGAACACGTTATACTAGATCCTTGGGGAAAATGGTACAGAGACAAGGGTGCAGGAGGAATAACGTTCTCATGAGCAAAACTGAACTGTACTTAAGAGATAAGTACTCAGACAGGGGGCCAGAAGATGGTGTGCAAGATAGAAACGTCTGCTTTTGACAGAAAGGGCTGCCTGAAAATGGAAAGAAAAGATTATTTAAATGAAATGCACCGAAGCCAGAATTTCCTCCATCTCTCTACTGTGCACAAGGGTGACTCTACTTGTCATATCAGGAATGAGATACTAAACGCTGGAGTTTACAGTATATAGCGTGACCTGAATTCCTGTGGCGTGTGGGTGGGCGTGTACACACACCTTATACGTGCACACCACATACGCGCTCCAAAATCAAACACTAGGCCAATTTCCATCACTGAAAATTCAAATGACAAGGGCCAGAAAAAAGTGCATTCAGAGGATTCCCATATCAGACGCCTCTGTGCGTTGTAGTTAATATATTTACTTCCTCCTAATCACATATTTTAGCACCCAACGGTAACCTCCTCTGAAAGAGGAGAATAGGATTAGGACAAATTCAATATAAGGATTTCTAGATCCGAAAAAAAAAAAAAAAAAAAAAACAACTCCCTTAAATCAATGGGAAGTTTCCCTAAAACTTTCTAGAAGCTCAATATCTAAACATGTACTCTTTGCATCATCCCACAGAAATAAGTGATTATCAAGAATGAGACTTATTGGGATCTCTGGGTGGCTCAGTGATTTAGCACCTGCCTTTGGCCCAGAGCGCGATCCTGGAGACCTGGGATCAAGTCCCACATCGGGCTCCCTGCATGGAGCCTGCTTCTCCCTCCTCCTGTGTCTCTGCCTCTCTCTCTCTCTCTCTCTTCCTGTCTATCATAAATAAATAAATAAATAAATAAATAAATAAATAAATAAATAAATCTTTTAAAAAAAAAGAGTGAGACTTATTTGATACATATTCATCTAATGATTGAAATCTTATCAACAAATACAAAATGTCCACACAATTTAAACGCCCGTATAGTCCACTTAAGCGTAGAAATCTTTGCTGAAATGCTCTGCAAGACTAAACCTCAGTATCTTGCAAGGCTCCAAGGACCAGACTGGGGACTCGAAGAGATGTCACTGATGCATGCGCCGCATCCCACTATCTTAGAATCAACAATTGCTGTACCTAGCTCACCTGTTCTCTTTTTGCAGAAGTTGCTTCTGTGAAACAATTGCCAGTGTAGCAATTTCCCACTCTCAAAGGACATACAACCAGTCTAGAACTGACTGGGGCACTGGCTTCCCACTTGAGATGCTACTGTTCACTAATTAAGGTGACTGACCAACCCAGCACCCTGGTTTGCCCAGCGGTGTCCTCGTTTTAACACTGAAAGCCCTGTGTCCCCAGAAAACACACCCCCGTCTTTGGCACACCGGGGCAGTTGGTTACCCGAGCACTAATATATTTGGTGGAAGCACATACTGATTATTTATATTAAAGCCCCTGGGTCAAGCTACCTCCCCAACGTTGCCTGGCGTATTGTACTATATTAAGGATAGGCTAAAAAGTATTGCCTGCACACTGGGGAACAGAAATTCTAATGTCTAAAAGGGGCAACGAGTTAGAAATCCGAGTAAAACGCCCTACAAAGGAAAGAAGACTTGTATTAACAGATCGGATATTGAAATTGGGGTAGGCAGTGGGGAGGCTTAAGACACTCTGACCCAGTTTCCGTTTCTGGCCTCCTCCTTCTGTTCCCTCTCTCCATAGTTGAACCCAGAGATCAGCAAACTCCAGCCTGAGAGCCAGATCGAGTGTCCTACTGTTTCTGTAGGTAAAGGCTATCATCAGAAGATAGGCAGCCCTTGAACTCGCTACCGGGTTGTCCACGGCTGCTCTTGTGCTACGTGCAGAGTGCAGCAGTCGTGTCGGACACGGTGCAACCTGACAACACTGGGATCTTTACTCTCTGGCTCTTTCCCAAAAGTGTTTGCCAACTACTGTCCTGGTAAAACTAATTTATGGTTCCCCCACAGAGCCTCTCAGCATCTCTGACTTCACAGCTTCATCCGGGCTGTTCCTTCACCTTAAAACGTCCTTCCCTTTGTTTTCATGTCCATACCGCACGATGCTCAGCGGAGCCCGTGAGCACCCATTTTCCCTATGAACCATTCTAAAGCTTCCTAATAGGAGAAAGTCTTCCGTCACTAGTCTTCCAAAAGTCTAAACAAGTTCTCTTATGGTATCTACAGTTATTTAAGAAGCTGGCTTTCTTTACTTTGACTATAAACATCTAGAAGGCAGAGTTTATCTTTGTATTTGTATCTCCCAAAGTGCCTAATATATTTATGATAATAGGCACTCACTAAATAGTTGTGGAAGAAACCCCAGAGATGTTGACCAACACCCTTCCTGTCTTCTGTTTTGATTATAGCTCCGCTATATCCCTTGGGTCATCATCTTCTTTGCATTCATTCAGAGTCCTGTAGATTCCTTGTGGCATTTCCTGTGTATGCATTCAGGAAGACTCCCCGCCCCCCAACACCCCTGCAATCCCAGTGCAAGTTCTGCAAAGATAGGAATCAGTCATCTTTGCCTTCTTAGTAACCCTACATAGGACCTAGTACAGTTGAAGGCAGGCATGCACACATAAGGGAGTGTAGGAAGCTGGCTGGAAATTAATGTATGTCCAGCAGCAATCTCGGACTATCTTCTTTTACTGCTCTTCCCAATTTGCAATAATTCTGTAGACAAGGCAGGGCAGTGACATCTTCACTTACAAGATCAAGAATCAGAAAGCCCCAGTAAAATATACTGCTGCATGGTTAAGCATCAGTGCCAGTTCTAATGTAGCTCACCAACCGGGCCGAGATAGGATGGGAAAAATCAGTTTGTGACAGCAGTTGGATGTCAAGAACTCAAAAACCATGTCTGCATAAACACGACGGCATTTTATAATTACAGTTATTATTTCACAGGGATCCTAAGTTTATCTGATCGTTTTATTGATAAGAAACCTTAGAATAACCAAAGCGTTCCTACAAGGCGACCTAGTTAGTATCTCAAACCAAATCACCTGACCCCAGACAGAGTGCTCTTTTCACTTCACTGACCTGGAAGGTCCAACCGAGCTAGGACTGTATCTCTATTAGCTGCCCACATTCTGGCAGACTTCTAAATTGGATCCGTTGCAAGCAATTTGGTAGAGGCAATTTTTCTTTGGCTTTCTTTCTCTAAGCTACATGTAGTTCCCATCTGCTTTATAGGTTCACAGAGCATGAGAATTGGCCAACCAACAGCCCAAGTCTCAATTGAAAAATAGAATGATAACATGGTAAAAAGAGCTCTGCACAAAGTCTCAAGATACTTAGGTCCTGATCCCAGCTTTGTAATTTATAATCCTCATTCGTTCTTTCCGTTACATGTTCATTAACAAGAATAAGTCACTTGTCTTCTTTGGGTCTCAATTTCTTTGTTTGCAAAATGAAACAAGGCCCAGATGACTTGCACACTCTGTCCAGGGCTAACATTTTACCATCCTGTTCCCATGAGAGTGGGCAGCGGGCACCATTCTGATAGCTTTCCACAGCCAAGGACTGTCAGAGGAATACAGGGGTTGCCTGAAAACAGCGGGGAGACCTGGTTCGCCAGCTGTGACCAGCCCAGTCTGCTGTCCCCATAAAACAGCATTTATCTGTACTTCTTTGTACTATTGTGGCTCGAATCTCTCTACTCTGTCAATCTAGAGTTCTCTTCTATAAATTCCAGGTCTAAGAAACCCCAGAGATATTGACCAACACCCTTCTCATCTTCTGTTTTAATTATAGCTCCACTATATCCCTTGGGCCATCATCTTGTTTGTATTGATTCAGAGTCCTGTAGATTCCTTGTGGCATTTCCTATGTCTACATTCAGGAAGACACCCCCACCACCACCACCACCACCACGACCACCACTGCAATCCCAGTGCAAGCTCTGTGAAGATAGGAATCATTTCTTTTTGCTTTCATAGTAACTCTTCATAGGACCTAATACAGTATTTTACATACAGACACACTAAAGGAGCAATGCTTATTTAACACTTAAATGACAGTCGTGGGGTGATATTTACCTATTTTCTTTCTCCCCGACTGCAGCAAACACAATATAAAACTGGAAAAGTTTTGTTATGAGTGGCCATTGAAATCAGAAGCTATCCAAATGAGTAGAGATGTTAAAATAAAGCAAACTTACTATATTCTAGTCCTGAATTCAACACTCATTTGCAGAGGGTACACAGCAGGTCATTGGTAAGATGCAAAGTTAGAGAATGTATGATCCATGATTTCATAATCTTCTTACAGAGCTATTTATATTGGATGAATCAGAAAAATTCCCTTTTCCAAATATGATCCTTATTGGAATAACCTGTGGTCATTTCCTAAGCTTTCCGTTATTTGGTACCATTATGCAGGCACAAGGGAACTACTTTCTTCAATGGTCACTGAACACTTTCCAGCGGACTAATCTTCTAGTGATGATAATGAACCTTTTACTTGGTTGATCCCATAACAAAAGTACTAGGAGATCACATTTGACCTGGTTTATCCCAAACAAAGGAACGAGGAGATCATCTATGAGGTTGTATCATTTAAAAAAGCCCCACTGCAATAGAATCACCACGTAATCCTGCATTTCCACATCTGTGCATGGATTCAAAGGAAATGAAAACACAAACTTGAAAAGATATCTGCACCCCATGTTCACTGCAACATTAAATTTATAATATCCAAGACATGAAAACAACCCAAGTATCTAGTGATGAATAAGGAAAATGTACGTGTGTGTGTGTGTGTGTGTGTGTGAGTGTGTGTATGACAGAGACATAGACAGAGACAAAGAGACCATGATTCAGGCATAAAAAAAGAAGGAAATCCTGCTCTTTGCAGTAACATGGATAGATCTTGAGGGTATTATTCCAAGTTAACTAATTGACATAGAGAAAAGACAAATACCACATGATCTCACACATATATATATGGAATCTGAAACAAACAAACAAAAACTGAGCTCACAGATTCAGAGAATGGACTAACAGTTGCCAGAGGCAAGGGGTAGGTGGGGGCAAAATGAGGTATGTAGTCCCAAAGTACCAACTTCCAGTTATAAAACAAGTAAGCCATGGGGATGTAACGTACAATATGGTAACCATAGTTAATGATACTATATTGTATATTTGAAAGTTGGTAAAGTAAATCTTAAAAGTTCTTATCACAAGGAAAAGAAATTTGTATCTATTTCTGGTGACAGAGGTCAGTCCAAGTCCTATTGCAGTGATCGTTTCCCCAGGAATCCTTATGTTGCACACCTGAAGCTAATATAATATTATAGGTCAATAACCTCTCAATTAAAAAAAAAAAGTCACACTATTATAGCATCACGTATGTGGCATGGACAAGCAAATGCATTGGTCTGCCAGCCTCTGGGTAGCACTGCAGGGGAGTATCAGGGCAATAAAAAGCCCCTTCCCTTCAATACCTCCTCTTACCTTCTACTGATTCTAAACTTCTGAGGGCAATTTCAGGAATTGCCTTCAGGTCTCTGATTCCCTGCAATCCCGAAGGAGCAGCTTCCAAATCTGACTCAGTTTCTCAAGCCTCTGATAAACTAAATCCCAAAAAGCTACTCCTCCTCAAGGTATCGAAAATGACTGAACGAAAGAGGTCCTTGCTGCCACAACCTAATTGCGTCTCTTATCTTCCCTGCAGGTTGGATGTGCTGTCGCTTTCTCAGAATTTTTCCCCCCGTTTCTTCACTTATCACACACCTCTGAACCGCTAAGCATTCTTAAAACAGTTCTTAATTGTTCTGTCTCCAACCTGAGCTGCAGTGGCAGCAATTGAAAAGGTATAATACAGCACAGTATCACTCTCAATAACCCAACCTTCATTAGGTTTAATGGGTGATTATAATGGTTATAACTCAGGAGAAAAAGAAACTCGTTACCTGTTGCCAATCTCTTCGGTTTTCCAGAAAATGTTCAGTCAATCCGAGGGAAAAAGTTCTTTTTTAAAAAAGAGTGAATATACTGATATGTATGCCAGATGAACTGCAAACTTTTTACGCAGGGGAGGAAACCTCACAAATTGTCTTTGTGCTCCCTGTTCCAAAACCTTGACATGCAGAGAAGAGCAGAGGAGAGCAAGACCTGGGGAGCGAACCGAAGACCCAGCATGCTGAGTCAATTGTTCTTGATAGAAGATGTGACCTGTGTGATCATGAGCATTTATCACAACAGGGAGCAAGCAACAGGGGAAGAGCGTCTTGAGGTGTCGCAAGGATAAGCTAGAAGGAAATGCCAATGGAAATGACATTAAAAATAGACCAAATGACCTGCTTGTTCCTTGGCTGGTGTCAAAACACTCAGTGCTTCAATTTAGTTATCACCAGGTGCTCTTCTCCCAGCGTGACAAGGTGAGAACTTCAGGGAGAGCCAATGACAGCAGGAGAAGCCTCAAATGGTTGAGAGAGAACATAATGACTTGGCGAAGTAAACAAGGGAAACAGGTAGCTTTCAGTTCACATTCATGAGGCCTACTTTGGGCAGGGAAGAGGCACGCTTGGCTGCCCATCTCCTCCTTCCCCATCTTTCTGGCCCCTCAAAACAAGAGGCTCTTCCTAACAAATATGGGCAACTGTCACCGTGGCCTCTTTTTGTCGATCACGGGTCCAAAGACCCTGAGTGTTTGTGGATGGAAGGATAGTCCTTGGACCATTGCCACTCTCTGAAGCTTTCACAATTTTCCTTGACAAAACAGTCACGGGGCTCTTCAAAGTTGGAGAGGGACCTGTGACCTACAGAAGTTCAAAAGTCACCGCTGAAGATTGTACTTTGCAGTCCCTGTTCCCAGGTAGGCAACAGGTGCGCAACCGTCAGGAAGGGCCTCAGTGCTCAGCCTCCCCAGGGAGCCCCTCTTCTGAGCTGACCAGTAAACTGTAACTTCTTGTGTTGAGGTGAAGCCTCTCTTTTCTCATCTTAAATTCTAGGTTGAAATTCACAGAACTAGAGAATAAGTTGAGGCCAACACTCTTGGGCACAACCTCAAACATTAAATGGTATTTATCATGTCTCCCTTTTGCTTCTCTATAGGATAAACATTCACAAGCGCTTCAACTCATCCTATCATATCAGAAATCCTCTTCCAGGATACTCTTCATTTTCTCTGGCCCTTTAGACAAGGGCTCCAAAATATAACCCCTTGCTCCCTCAATCCATTAGAACATTTGATAGTACTTTTTAAGACAGGAATTCAGCAACATCTGTGGTATCACAGCATACTTGAGAATCCATATTTATAGTCAGACACTGGTTCTGTGGCTTAATTTAAATTATCTCTGCTGACATTTAATTCAATTTTCAAATGTATTCAAAGCCTACAGTGAGCATTTATCATACACTCTAAACATTGCTAAACACTTAAACTTATTTATTATTTCAATGCTTTTGAGTCAATGCTATTAAGAAACATTTTTAAGGTTTTTTTTTTTCCAAAATCAAAAGTAGTCTCTAAGATGAGAGTTGACTTATTCTATAGTAAAAACTGTACATTTGGGATACGTGGGTGGCTCAGTGGTTGAGCGTCTGCCTTCAGCCCAGGGCATGACCCTGGAGTCCCGGGATCGAGTGCCGCATCGGGATCCCTGCATGGAGCCTGCTTCTCCCTCTGCCTGTGTCTCTGCCTCTCTCTCTCCGTGTCTCACATGAATACATAAATAAACAAATCTTAAAAAAAACTGTACATTTTATTATGTTTTTTCTTTAGGAGCTACTTGACCATAACAATATAGGTCCTAGTATATCCTTATGTATAGGGGTAATGGGATACTGTAAAGGCACAACTCTATAATGATAAAAATGTATCCTTTTTTTTAGAAACAAAAGTCATTAAGCTAGTGTCCTTATACCTAGGTGCTTCCCATTCAGAGCTTCCTAGAGGATCTGGGTTCAATAGATAAATATATAATATTTGATAAAGTGAAGAATGACCAGGTTCCATGAATTTGAAAGCCACTGACAGCATTTACCAAGAATATTAAAGATGAAGGGTCTTGTTCTGGATAATCAGAAAGGCTGAAGGTCAAAGAAAGTCTTTTGTCCCACAAACAGCAAAACCTAGGTCCAAACCTTATCAAATACTAAAGTTAGAAAGGATCCTTGTACTCATCTGTTCATGCCCTATCATCCTCCAGTTCTAAGAATAAGCCTTCAAACTTCAAAATGACTTTCCAAAGGTAGCAGAGTTAGAACACAGAGGATCTGAGAGTAGAATTCCCATTTGCTCTTGTCAGGATTATAAAGCTATCTCTATCCATGGTATAAGTTGGAGGTTAAAGTTTTTAATTTACCCAAGGGTTGTTGTTATTGTTGTTATTATTGGCACTAAAAGGAATCATCCACAGTGTTGAGGGCAATGAGAAGATATAATTAAAATTACTTTCACAGTTCTGAGCTCATTTGCTCTTGCCTGTTAGAGCAGAAGGAGAAGACCATATGGTTACTGAACAAGGCGAAATTATGAGTGAGGTGGCCAAGAGTGGCAGGAAGAACACTGTACTGGAGATATTAAGATCTGTCTCTCTGTTGGCTCCCTCTCCTATGTACCATGTTATCTGGGTGAGTCTAATAAAGACAATGAGCCACCGTATTGTCATCCATAAAGTAGAGATGATGTCATTTGCTCTACTTGGCTCACTGGGTGACAACGTGGCCCAAATGAGACAATGCTTCGGAGTGGGGTTAGGGACAATAACACACTGCTCAAGAGTGGGTCGATGCTTTTACCTTGCCGCTTCCCAGTTACTTTCTAGGACAAAACACTACTAAGTCTAAATTTTTTGTGGATTCCCTAGGACCTCTACTCAATGATTGTCACCATCGGCTTTGTCTCTTGACAAGCACCTAATTACTAGGAAAGCAGACTCTAGTGGTCCTTGTGGGCCAGCCAGCAACTTCAAACCACAAGCACAAAAAAGGAAAGATTTCTCAGGGAACATGAAAACTTGGTACCAAACTCATGACAGATAGTCAATGTAGTGTATATTTACATATATACACATTGGCATATATATATAATATATATGTATATAATAAATATATTAAAGCACCAAATTCTAACCACATAACAAAACAAAATCTGAATAAAATCTCTACAGAGACACCCTGATTGACGACAGAACTATGATACTAGTTTAGTTTTCTATAAGTAAGTGATAATGCGAATTTAATAACAAGCTGATTAAATGGTGAATAATAAATTACAGAACAGAGTTTGTAGGTGAATGAGTAAGTTACTGTGGTCAGAAGATGTTTTTAGATATTCACGAGATTAGGGTTTGAAAAAAAGATTAGGGTTTAAGTTGGCTCCTACTTATACTTTTATACTAATATTTTTTCTTCACCTCGTGCCCATCAGCAATTCTTTTATTATCTCTCTCTCTCTGAACCTCTCAACCTGTGAGAAAGGGAAAAAAGATGATAGGCTGAAAATGTACCGTAGCAAAGACTATTTTTTTGAAACAACAGATGGCATATATAGAACTGCTCAAAAGAAGTTTACTAAGCCTAAATGGACTCTGAAGTCAACAGCACGAAGGCCACAGAAACTTCCCCATCTCCCACAAATCACGCCTGAGTTCTCCTCTAAGAACACTATTGTCACAATTTTTTTGGAAGCCCTGAAACTCAACTTGGAGCGTGCCTGCCCTTATCTCATTCTCTGACATGAGAAAGGAGGTGGCTCTTTTCCCATCACCTGCCATCTTCTGAACAACTATGTTCTCACTAAAAGCATGGCAGGGACTCCGGGGTGGCTCAGCAGGTGAGCGTCTGCCTTCAGCTCAGGGTGTGATCCTGGGGTCCTGGGATTGAGTCCCACATCAGACTCCTTGCAGGGAGCCTGCTTCTCCCTCTGCCTGTGTCTCTGCCTCCTCTGTGTGTCTCTCATGAATAAATAAATACAAATCTTTAAAAAATAAAATAAAAATAAAATAAAAGCATGGCAAACATTAGCACAGAAACCAATTCAGTCGAGCCACAGTTTTTCTGAATCCCATGATAATTTCATTGTGGAAATGAGACTAATACCTCTAAAACAAAGGGTGAAATCGGAAGAGTGTGTTTAATCTAATAAAGCAATTCAATCTTTAGAAATTATAGGGCTGGTAGGGTTCTTGAAGGATTAGGTCTAAAGGCCTCATTCTGGGCATAAGGAAAATGAGAGCCGAGAGATGTGTGGCATTGATTCATACCAATGAAAATGCACCGGTACCTTGTTTTATGCTGTTCTCACAACACCCCTTCTTTCTCTGCTCCCCATGATCTGTCCTTGAAAATACTGAGACCCAAATCCCCCCTCTAAAAGATCAACTCATCTCTGTGATCTTCAAGTAGTTGAAAAATTATCCAAACTTCAGGACTATTCTTTCCGCCATTTCCCATCTTTATTTTTCTCTTTCTGTTTACTTCACTCCCAAAATCGAGATCATTGGGATTTTTGATGAGAACTCTCTTCCCCCATCTCCCAACCCCCAAAATAGCGATAGGCTCCTCTCTAGTTCTCTAGTCAAATGAATTCTCATTACCCTACTCTGGATTATGCAGAGGTTTACACACACACACACACACACACACACTTCAATCCTGATGGCTTCCTCACTTACAAAATGTGTTACCATGTTGTCTATTGAGGAAAATGACTCTACTATGTCCCAGATAATTTCCAAAGGTTAACATAAATGAGAAATTTTCCTCTAATCACACAAGTTAAAGATTAGAGGGCGAGAAAGAGAAATCATTGCCCATATCAAGTCAAGTTTATCTGCTGTAAGCATTCAAGCTCCCCACTTATGGGTAAATATAGTTTCCAGAGAATTTTATCTTTTACTGCTTTGCAATCTGAACCCATATTCTCCAATATGATGGCCTTCTCTCTAAACTTCCCATATAGCCCTGTTGTCCCTTATCTATAGCCTTACTTACATCTTTTTCCTTTATGGAATGATTTTCCTCTTCTACTCTGCTAATTCCTATTCTATACTTCCTTCAAATTCTGAAGCAAGCTCTGATTCAGCCACAGATATCTCCATGACTACGAAAGTCAACAATTTCCCCCAAGGATTTAATTGCACACTACTTGGTACTGCTCCATTATTGTTAAATGTATGTATACCTTTTCAGATGGTAAGATAGTAGGGAATCATAGTTCCCATTCTTTCTTTACCCGCTCCCCAAATTCTTATGAATGTGCATTTATTTTGTGGGTTGTTATTTGGCTGTTTAGATTTGTTTCTGCAACCATTTTAAATTCAATTCCATTGAATAAGGCCTCATGCTAGGCACTAAAAGGGGACACCGATTAAACATGATAACACATCCCTGCCATGGTAAGGGTAACCTTATAGTAAGGAAGGTGCCCTCCCATAACTAATTGACTTGTAAAACTTCCTTCTTGAGATGAAGGATTTTCTTTTAATATTTAATATTTCATTACCAACTCACTGCAATATAATTGTATGTTTCAGGTCCCAGGCTCCCTATTCCTGTTTACCAACAGAGCAAAGTTAATTAAACCCAATTGTGGTGACTAACTCTTTTCTCCAGAAAAGGAACAGTAATCATGCGTAAGACCAAATGCCTTGGAGCCACTCAAATTGAAGGACCTTAAAAAAAAAAAAGAGAGAGACAAAATAGGGAGATCCCTGGGTGGCTCAGCAGTTTAGTGCCTGCCTTCAGCCCAGGGCGTGATCCTGGAGACCCGGGATCGAGTTCCACATCGGGCTCCCTCCATGGAGCCTACTTCTTCCTCTGCCTGTCTCTGCCTCTCTCTGTATGTCTTTCATGAGTAAATAAATAAAATCTTTAAAAAAAAGAGAGAGAGACAAAATAATAATGTCAACCAAAAGAATGTGACATAGTTTTAAAATACAGAAATATTAACTTCCTAATGTGTACCTTTAAAAATAAGTGGACTTTTGACACAGGAATCGTTCCAGTTATATTTAGATAATGCTGGGCACCTGGGTGGCTCAGTGGTTGAGTGGGTGACCCCAGGGTCCTGGGATCGAGTCCCGCATTGGGCTCCCCACAGGGACCCTGCTTCTCCCTCTGCCTACCTGCCTCTGCCTCTATGTGTGTGTCTCATGAGTAAATAAAAGCTCTAAAATAAAAACATGATAATGTCACTGAACATCATATCATATGACCAGAAAAAAATGAATACAACTTATAGGATTCCAATTTGACTAGAATTATCAAGATTTCCCACTGTCCTTTGTCTGGATATAACTGAACTTTGAACAATCAAGCCTTTTCCCCCCCATGGGCTTACCTTGCTCTTCTGTTGGGCCTTCACAGAAAACTATTTCATTCAAGAACTCAGAACCTTCCCCAGGGATTTATTAATTCTTAACATATCTCTCTCTAGTTCCAAGTTGAAAACAGTATAAACAAAGCCCCACAGAAGCTTGCATTAAAGAAGGAACTAAAAACTTGTATCGAATCAGAGACAAGAGTTGGAGAAATCCCAACACCAGTTCACATTCTAACATCCAAATTGAAAATGTTAACTAATGTATAATTGCTAGAATCAGATTCCTTTCCACCCAGAAAGAAAAAGAAGCTCATTTTAATTTTTTTACACATGTGTCTGTCAACCCCAGGCCAGCCAACCTTAGCACTGAGGCCATGCCACTTACCATGCATCATTCATTCATTCATTCATTCATTCATTTGACACACTTTATTAAAATCCTACTCTGGCCATGCCTGGGTGGCTCAGTGGTTAAGCATCCGCCTTCAGCTCAGGTCGTGAGCCTGAGGTCCTGGGATCGAGTCCCACATCAGGCCCCCTGCAGGGAGCCTGCTTCTCCTCTGCCTGTGTCTCTGCCTCTTTCTGTGTCTCTCATGAATAAGTAAATAAAATCTTTAAAATAAAATAAAATAAAATAAAATAAAATAAAATAAAATAAAATAAAATAAAAGCCTACTCTGTTGTGAGGAAAAATACAAAAGAACAGATTGCCACTCTATGACAGAGTTTACAAACAAGGTTAAAAGGCATGTTCTACAAGAACCTGCTAGAGAGGGAATCATATTAAGACAAATAGGATACTGCAGTACTAAAGCAAGCAGCTCTCTGGGGAGTTAGGAGTCTAGGAAGCCCTGTGAGCCGGCCTTTTGAAAAATGCAAAGATTCAGAGGTATGTTAGCTGCGTCCAGTCTGAGGTAAGGAGGGATGGAAGGAGACAGACAAAACCAACCAAAATAGCAGTCAATATTTATCATGTAGCAAAAAATAATGGAGACAAAATATAGCCGGAATAGAAAAAGGAAGAAATTCAGTTTGAACAGGTAACATCAGGAAAGATTTCATAGGTGTTAGTAAAGGTGTCTATAATTGTATGTGTATTCTTTATTATAAAAGTAGTATGTGAGAAGTTGCAGAAAAGCAAAAGAACAGAAAAGCAGGGCAGCCTGGGTGGCTCAGCGGATTAGCGGCACCTTCAGCCCAGGGCCTGATCCTGGAGACCCGAGATCAAGTCCCACATCGGGCTCCCTGCATGGAGCCTGCTTCTCCCTCTGCCTGTGTCTCTGCCTCTCTCTCTCTCTCTCTCTGTGTCTCTCATGAGTAAATACATAAAATCTTAAAAAAAAATAAGAAAAGGAAAAGAAAAGCAGTGTTAGCAGAGAGGCAGGGACATCACCACAGTTGGCATTTGAAAAGCGGAACAAACAAAAAGAAAGAGGTGGTTCGGGCTGACCCCACAGTGTGAACGAGGCAGAGGCAGCAGGCCTGGAGGGCAGCAGGGGGCAGGGCCCTCCATGGCCACAGCAACTGGAGGGGAGCAGGAGAGGCTCCGAGGAGGGCACGCCTGGGCCTCGGGCCGGGGTGCAGCTGGGGGGCTGATGGCGAATGGAGGAAGCACTGCCAAACTTAGCAGATGTTTGAACGCTGGAGTGAAATGTTTGGTCATGTTTAGGAGGAGCCTCCTGGTGATGGTCCAGGGACAGACTGCATCCAGGGCAGGAAGCTCAGCAGGTGGCCGTAGCTGGAGACTGAAGAGAAGCAGAAGATTTTTGGAAAGAAAAAAAAAAAAAAAAGCTTATCCTATAGGGATAGGTCAAAGTCAGAAAATTCTAGCCCTCGAGGATAAGAGCTGTACTTCATCAGAGATGCCAAAGCAGACCGCAAGCTGGGCAGACAGGGGCACAAATGTGGGGAGACCACCGACGGCTCTGGACAGCCAGCGAGAGACACGACCGTAGGCCCTCAAGGATCATGTAAACATCTTGTGTCGATGGATGTGAAAGGTCATATGCTATTCTGTAAGAATCTGCATTTTTTCTTCTTTATGTCCTTTTCTTTTTCTTTTCTTTCTTTTCTTTTTTTTTTATTCCCCTAGACCTGCAAAGCCCGAGGAGGTGGGATGGCTATAGGAGGTCCAAAAACACATGCATGCTGTGGACTGTGGTTGCCTCCTCTAGACTGTAATTTTAAGTCTCCAAGTTAGAAACCCCAAGAGATATTTATACCCAGGAAGAAGCTTTCAGCTAACTATGTATTTGCCTCCAGGCAGCAGCCTCAACAGTAGCTGTGTTTACTTTCCAACACTGAATGGGAAACATCATTTTGAAAAAGCTAATTTCTGAAAACCCATCCCACAGCAGCCTAATTTTAGAACCTATGAAAGCTAATAATTTCAAAATTCTACCCAACAGTTTCTTGTTTATGTTTTGCAACCCAGGTCTAAAAATATCATAAGGGAGACTTTAAATATTACTTGATCTATCTGTTTACTGATTATGGTGTTTACTTCCGAAGCAGAGGCGCAGCAATGTATTGTTTCCAGCTGGTTTTTGTCCTATAGACTGGAGATGGCTTTGCCATGATCAGACAAGGGCCTGAGGAGAAACAGGCCAAAAAAACTCAGAATTCCTGATTAAACTTTCCAGTATAGAAAGAATCAAAGCCAATAACCCTGCGTCCGAACAGCATAGGTTCCTGTACCCTATCACTGACGGCGTCTCTCTCCTCCAGGATGATTAAGATCAGGAAGGCGCTGCACGCCTTCCATGAAGAAAATAATAATCAAACCTGGTTCTCGGAGAAGGTCTGATTGTCAGCAAGATGGCACTTTAAAGGAGAAATTGTTTTAAAAGCTCCAAACTTCTCTGTAAAAATGTCTAGGAGTTTTCTTGGGAATTAAGTCTCTTTTACAAACATCAAAATGATCCTTCAAATAGAAGTAGAATCAGTAGTAAAAGAAAAAAGGCATTCTAACCTGAAAGAAAAGGGACATGTCCTAGGGGAATAAACGGAATTTGGGGTATTTCCAAACTCTTTTTTTTTTTTTTTCCAACCTCTTTTTTAAGGAAGATTTAGGTACAGGGGAGGGGACGGAGATTTAGATACAGCTGTAGTTCAGTTTAACCAGCCACCTCTGCCTGGCCCTGGAGGTTAGGAGGCCGGCCCCAGATGTGGCCTGGAGGCCACCTCGCCCTGAGAACATTCAACTTTTAATATGATCGATATTGTGAGCTTTACTAAAAATCCTCACATAGCTAAAACAGTGTCCTCCCAATTTCTAAAATTCCCCGTAGGCCTGTAACAGAGACCCTATGGTGAAGCCCATCTCTCTCGGCTGCCCTTTTGGGGTGGGGGGGATGTTAAAAAGTCACACTGAGTAAAATACGTAAGGAAAAAACAGTCACTACTTCCCATTTCTCTTTTCCCCATTCTTACGGTCTGGGGGCTTGAAAATTTAGCTCCAGCCTAACCCCGTGGTTCCATCTCCCCTCTCTTCCATGTACTGTTCTTCTTCCTCTAATTTTCAGTCATACAGATCTTTACACTCTGGCCTGAAAATACTTTGCTCTTTTGTTCCCCTATCCTACCTTGGCGGCTGCCTGATTCTGCATTTCAAATGACTTTTCCCCACTTTTTTTTTCCATTCCCAGTTTAAAAATCCCTTCTCCTGAAGGACTCCAGACTCCCCAGACCCTGATATATCTTCCCCCAGGACCCAAAGCACATTGCCCAAACTCTTACAGCCCTAAGCACCTCACATTGTATCATCAGGCACTTATTTCTCCCCCTCTACCCAATAACTTGGTCCTGAAGGACACATATTTTTGCTGTCCTCCTGCACAGTAGGGGCTCAGCACATGTTTGTTGAACGATCGAATTTAGAAAATCATACAAACCAATTTTCCCAGAATATACTCCTTTCAGTTTAGAAAGAAAAGCATTTGCATTTTTTATTTGTTTCCACTTAAAGAATTGTTTCAGCATTTTGAAAAAGCATTCACTGCCCAATAAACCTCCCAGACAATTTGCTCAAATTAATTCTGGTTTTATAGAGACCGTGCCTTTTATTGGACTGCATATTTTAATGGACGTGGTTTTAACATCTAGTTATAAAATTTCTGCCACCAAGTTTCACAGATGCATCAGCTTAACAAGAGACCGTATTGCAGTGATCTCCCCAAGAAGGCCTTAGCTGTACAGGAAGTAGGGTAAGTAAGGAATAAGGACTCGGGCAAAGCCTGGAGCTGTGGTTTTCTTCTCACACGTTCGATTCTGCTCTACTGTTCCTCACCTCCTCTCCGAAGGGAGAGGGACCAAGCAGAGCGGTTCCACATTCCAGGGTTGCTCTGCAAGGAGCAGGTTCAGGAAAATGGCAAAGCGCCCGAAATATCCAGAAATTGGATCTTGCAATATTAAGCTTTGAGTGAAGCTTCCACAGAAGGTGATGTATGATTACTGTCACTAGTTCTTTGATTGATTATTGATTGTAATCATCTGCTCTCTCCTATGATGGAGCTGGCCATAACTCCTCCATGCAGTGACTGATAATGGCAAGTCCCTTCTTTTCAAAGGCAACTTATGCATATTGCTGCTTGAGATAAATTACTCATTGACAGTGGGGGATGGAGAAAAGTGGTAAAGGAACAACTCAAGTTTATTAGTGGACTTAATGATATATTGTACTCAATATCTGTATCCCACCTCTCTGTAATGAGGCTGGACGAAACTCACAATGGGGAGCCAACCTGTCAGGGAGCCTGGCTATTGGATTCTTTGCCAACAAAGTAAAATAATATGATGCCTCTGACAAGCTGAGTAGAAATTATGTTTTCAAAATAATACTTAATACCTCACTTAGGTAAGAAACATTAAAGATCACTAATGAAGTACCTTAAATTTAAAATATTTCCCTGGATTCCTTTAATTATGATTCAGAGAAAATAAGCAATTAAGATGAAATTTTACTCTCAATATGAAATGTAGTATTTATTCATTCCTTTTACTAGATTTGTGACCTCAGCTAAGTTAATTAGCCTTTCTGAATCACAGTATCTACTACAAATCCAATGCATATTAGGCTCTCAACAAATATTTGTGCAGTGAATGAATGAACCTTAATCTCTTCATCTGTAAGATGACTTAGAAAGTCAGTCAGTTTGACAAACTCAAATTCCTCATGAGGCCAAGCAGGCCAAGTGTGTGAATTAATCTAATGGGAGATAAGGATGCATATGGTAAGGTCTACAATGAATTGAAGGTATTAAAATTTCATTTTCAAAATTGATTTAGCCAAGTTAAATATGTCTTCCTGATACATTTTTTTTTCCATAGCTTAATATGTGAGTTTCCAGTTTGTCCACCATGATGAGGGTTGTTACAAAACTCATTTGAGAGAATACATACAAAGCATTAATACGGTGCCTGGAGCTTTTTAAAATTGAAGCTATACTTTAAATATCATTAATATGAGATGTTTTTCCAGAAATAGTTTGTTTAACCATTAGGCATCCTCTTCTATTAGTTCATGAATCGATAAGCAAAAGGTGGTATATCCATACAAGAGAACTTAATTTGGCAATGAGAAGAAATAAAACACTGACGCAAGCTTCAGTATACATGAACCATGATATGGGTTAAGTGAAATAAGTGAGTCACAAAAGCCCCATATTTGCTACGTTCCTATCAAAATGGCTAAGATAAAAAATAATGACAGCGCCAAACACTAGTGAGGATACAGAGAAATTTCACTGCTCATACATTGCCAATGAGAATTTAGCATGATACAGCCACTTTGAAAACAGTTTGGCAAATTCTTATAAACGTACATGCAACCGCCATGTTGTACTCAGAAACTGTACTCTTGGGCATTTGTCCCAGAGAAATGAAAATTTATGCAAAAGCCTATGTAGAAATGTTCATAGCACCTTTATTCATAATGGCCAAAAACCTGAAACAGCCCAGCTGTCCTTCAGTGGGTAAATGGTTAAAACAGAATGGAATATGAGTCAGCAAGAAAAAGAAATGGACTATGGATGCGCGCAACAACTTGGATGATCTCCCGGGATCATGCTAAGTCGAAAAGCTCAGTCCTGAAAGCTTAAATATTGTTTGATTTTTTTTATATACAACATTTGCAAAATGACAACATTTTAGAAATGGAGACCTGATAAGTGGTCACAATGGTCAGGGGGCATTCAAAGGGCAACACAAGAACATAAGGGTCCCTGTGGAATTCTTCTGCATCTGGACTTTAGTGGTTGATACACCAACACATGTGACAAAACTGGAATTAAATACAGAGACATGAGCTCACACACACACACACACACACACGATTGTAAGTAAAACTGGGGAAATCTGAATACTTTGGTGGCTGGTAACAATGTTAGTATCCTGGTCATGATATTGTACTATATTTACCTATGATTTTAGCTTAAAGGATGCGCAGGACTTCTGTGTATTATTTCTTATAATGAAATTCCCCTTATATGAATCTACAATTATCTCAATATCTGGTACATTTCTTAAAGCTCACATATTACATGATCCTACTTACATGAAATGTCCAGAAAAGACAAATTCATAGGAACCTAGACAGGGGCTAGAGAGAGAGAGTGGGAAAGGGTGTGAATGCTGATGTGCGTGGCATTTCTCTTTAGAGTGATGACAATAGTCTGCAATTAGATAGTGGTGATGGTTGCACAGTTCTGTGAATATACTAAAAACCAAAGAGTAGTATACTTTTTTAAATGTATTTTTTATTTTAAAATATATTTTATTTATTTATTTTAGAAAGAGAGAGAGACAAACACCTGGGTGGCTCAGTGGTTGAGCATCTGCCTTCAGCTCAGGGTGTGATCCGAAGGTCCTGGGATTGAGTCCCGCATTGGGTTCCCCATGGGGAGCCTGCTTCTCCCTTTGCCTGTGTCTCTGCCTCTCTCTCTGTGTCTCTCATGGATAAATAAATAAAATCTTTAGAGAGAGAGAGAAAGAGAGAGAGAGAGAGAGAGAATGAGAGTGTGTGTGCCAGTGAGGGAGAAGAGAATCTCAAGCAGACTTCCAGCTGAGGGCAGAGCCCGATATGGGGCTCGATTCCACAACCCATGAGATCATGACCTGAGCCAAAACCAAGTCGGATGCTTAACCAAGTGAGCCATCCAAGCACCCAAGAGGAGTACACTTTAAACGTGTTTTATGTTATGTGAGTTAGATTTCATCTCCCTTGGCGATTTGTCTCTAGGTTAGGGAAGGTGACCTTCAGGAAAAGGTAAAAAGGAGAAGAAAGAATTTATAGACAATTCTGTTCTCTCTCCTACCACCCATTGGGCAAGAAATTCCTTCCCTTAACTTTCATTGAATTACTCATTTGACAGAAAGGCTTCCCACACACAAACCCTTCAATCAATGGTGATGCACATTTCTCAGCTGTTGTCTCCCCATTGAGCAGCACCTGAACAGAAAATCCAGTTCCCAGAATATGCCTTTTAAAAAAATGCCATTTGCTTTGTGCAGAAACATCATTTAAATCCAAATTAATGTTAACATTATTTTGCACTTTGACACTCACTCTACACAACAATTTGCAATCATGGATCAGGTTCTAGAAGCAATCTTGGTGAAACTTATTTTTATTTTTTATTTTTTTATGATAGACACACAGTGAGAGAGAGAGAGGCAGAGACACAGGCAGAGGGAGAAGCAGGCTCCATGCACCGGGAGCCCGACGCGGGATTCGATCCCGGGTCTCCAGGATCGCGCCCTGGGCCAAAGGCAGGCGCCAAACCGCTGCGCCAAACCGCTGCGCCACCCAGGGATCCCCTCTTGGTGAAACTTAAATGTGAACTATCCAGTTTCCACAATTGAGAAAAATAGAAAACCTTAAGGAAGGCTCAAGAGAATTAATAGCTCTACCTTTCATCTGAAGTACCCTTATTAGTCACGATGCATAAGATATATGCCCCGTATGCATTTTTTAGCTTTTTTCTCCTTAAGTGTCCATATAAATATTTTCTTCTTACAGTAGAAGACGGGCATCACCTTTGAATTTTGACCAAGTTCTGCACACATTCCTCAAATCACCTGCATAAGCACAGAGTCCAGTAGGATATCGATGGGCTTGATGCTGGCTGAGAGTCACGATGTCACAGTCAGAAAGACTGCAGCCAAAGCTCTACCTTTCGCATTGTGCGAGGTGAAAGAGTGGAGGTGGTTATGGAAATGAGGTTGGCTCTCGGAAAGCAATAGTTGCATAAGACAGTGGGTTGGTTTGGGGGATTTAATTTCTTCCTTTATTTAAGATTGAGAATAAAATGTGGATCATGCTGGATTATTCCAGAAACCCTTAGGAGGTATTACTACAGACACTAAGCCTCAGAGAACATGATGACAATAGTAACAATGAAGCAGGAGAAACTATAAAAGGGGGGTAGGAATGTGGGTGGTGGTTGAAATATTCTAATATAGCAGCATTAGTAATTTTCACAAGCCAAGGAGAGTTCAAGCCAAAAAAAAAAAAAAAAAAACCACCACACACCCAAAGGAAACTCATTAGGCTACTGGGGCCACACAGGATCAGAGAGAGAAAAACACTATTTCAATTGTCTACTTTCAGGATATAGAGTATGAAATATTGAACATTTCTCTAGGGAAATAAGTGTGAGTTTTTTTTAAAGATTTTATTTATTTATTCATGAGAGACACAGAGGGAGAGAGAGAGAAAGGCAGAGACATAGGCAGAAGCAGGCTCCATGCAGGAAACCCGACATGGGACTCGATCCCAGGACCCCAGGAGCACGCCCTGGGCCGAAGGCAGGTGCTCAACTGCTGAGCCACCCAGGGGTCCCTAAGTGTGAGATTTTTAAGTGCCATATCCAAGCTATATTGTAATGAATATATGGCCTTACTCTTAAATATATTTAAACAGGTTTATCATTTGACTATAATATTTATTTATTTTTTTAAAAGCTGGTGTTGAATGATTTGGGGGCGGCGGGGCAGGGGGGTGTTTGCAAATGTTGTGGAGAAGAACCAGCATTTTACAACTGCCTTTCAGAGGTTTCTAGTAGCTTCTGTGTCTTCTGGAGACAAGCATATGTGGCATCCTTGTAGACAGAAGCCCTCGGTTTTTTAGGGTTTATATGCGTCACACATTTCAGAGAAGTTTGTAGGACGGATAAAACACTGGGTGACTGCTTGACTCATCAGTTCAAAGACATCCCTGGAGAAAAGGAATTTCCCACAAAACAGCCCAGAAAACAGGATGTTGTTTATAAGCAGTGACAGCTGTGGGGGAGTAGATGTCCGAGCATGTGGAAGGACACCCCCAAAGACAATGACATTAACAGAAATGGTGCGGTGAACAGCAGCTGCTTAGAGGATGGGGTGTCTTATTTCTTTATGATCTCTCCTCATGAAATTTCAGTGTTTCTCACTCCTGGGACCACCTTTCTACGTGTTTTATCTGTAGCCTCTGCCTTCCTGTTTTGGGGTCACCAAAGCCAATGAAAATAGACTGAGGTTATTAGATGCTGCACCTGCTCATGCTCATCTCAGTTTTCCACGTCCCCCAGGAGAGGAAGGGAGCGGATCCCTGTGTGTCCTGGGGCTTCTCTGACAGTACCTACTAGTGCCAGGCTCTGAACGTTTCTGGACACTGAGTAAATCCCCCGGGACAAAGATAGTCAAGATGTAGCTTTTTCTAGGTTTGGCAATTTCTTTCCTTTTCTCTGCAAAATGATATTTCTAATTCTTTAAGTAAGGTGGCTTAGGAAGAACACTAACCCCGAAGCCCGAAGTCCTAGTTCCACCTGTCGAAAGCTTCCTGGGTGTTACCTACTGATTATGTTTCACGAGCGTCACCTCTGTTTTTATAACTCATCAGAAATCCTGATTTTGCATCTGACAAAACTGAGGCTCCCTAGAAATGTTTAGTGACTACTCCACACGCACGTGATGAGAAAGTGGTACAATTAGGACATAAACCTCGAGAAAGACCCTCTCAAATGCCCAGAGTCCTTCACTGGACCTTCCTGCTTCTCTTGAGGACGAAAGTAGACAAAGGACTTAACTATTCTTGGCCTCATGCAGCTCCAGACCCAAAATGTGTCATGTCATGGGTGTGTGTGTGTGTGTGTGTGTGTGTGTGTGTGTGTGTAAAAGGTGTCACCCCTCAAAGACAGATACTGTTCTTGGACTTTCTACTTAATGAAACATAGCAAGGCATATTAAGCTATTTGTAAGCAACAAATTGCTTATAATATAGTATTTTAAAATTCTTTAGTATGTAATGGACACTATGCCATGTGTAGTATATTCTTATTTCACTGAATTGTATTAGTAGGTTTTAGCTGTGTTCAAAGTTTTAAGTATTGTTTTCTTTTTCTTTAAAAAAAATTTCATTTATTCATGAGAGACACAGAGAGAAGCAGAGACACAGGCAGAGGGAGAAGCAGGCTCCATGCAGGGAGCCCGATGTAGGACCTGATCCCGGGACCCCAGGGTCACGACCTGAGCCTAAGCAGACGCTCAACCACTGAGCCACCCGGGCGTCCCACTATTGCTTTCTACTATAGTTTTTGTTATAGTTTTGCTTGTTGTAGAAATTTGAAATTTTCCATCTCCTGAGAGGAGGATTAGCCATGGTACTTTCCCAAGAGGGCAACCAGGTAAAGGGGTAGAGGTGTTCCTTTCTCTGATTCATAGCACCGGAAGTCGGCCTGGAGCTGATATTATCATTGTTGTATCCACAAGGTGACTCTGGCAGATAAGAAGCAAGCTAGAGGTGGATGCCTCTTCTTCTAGGCAAAGGTATATGATAAGGAATAATTCTTATATGTGCAAGTCACTGGCATGAGTGACTATGACAGATGAGAATCTGAGACTCTGAGGCACAGGTGATACCAATGGTTTATGAAGAAACCTGGAGACACTTGAGAAAACAGCAATGTGTCGCTGCTGTAAACAGGTGTTTTAGATGCTGGCGGTAATAGGAATGTGATTGCTCTTCCTTTTACCTGGAGGGACCAGTCCCAATCTTGAATATTAATTACTTTTTGTGAATATTCATTAACACAGATTAGGAAAATATGTGTTTGTTGTTTCTTTTTCTCTTGGAAAGCCACATACAAAAATGAGTTCTGGAATACGGGTCCACTTCTAATTCTCATGAGCAATGGAGATGGAGAAAACCCACTGCAATGAAAGGCTAAGCCCCAGAATACCCATAGCCTCTTCTCTCTAGAAAGGTACCAGGCAGCTATACTTTACATTTATATCAACTGATTGATAAATATTAGGCATGGGATCCAAGTGTTGCAATGTATATGCTGACCACTGGCCTGACTGGTGAGAGCTTGCCCTAAATTTAATATTGGGGGCTAACTTACCAGCCATATCTCCTATCAGATAATTTGTGCAAAAACACAGATAGACCTAACATAGTAAATATAATCCATGAAGTGTTGAAAAGTATGAGTAAGCAGGAACGACAAGTGGGGAAGCCCAGAGATCACATTACAGCATGAACAGGTCACTGGGGCTGATGAATCTTGAAAGGCTCTATGTCCAGTTAGTGATTTCCAGTTCCTGAGCCAGGCTCCAGTCTCTTTGAAACTCCTCTTATGTACTGAAAGTTTGCCTCACTCTCCCAAATTCCCAGGTTGAAAACCTAACCCCAAATGTGATGGTATTGTGAAGTGGGCCTTTGGTAGTAACCCAGGCACAAGCGTGGAGCCCTGGGGAATGGGATGAGGGTTCTTACAACAAAAAGAAATGGAAGACTCCTTCTCCTGTTTCTGCCACATGAGGATGCATTGGGGTGTCGGCCATCTATCACCCAGAAGAGCACTCTCAGCAGAACCAGACAATGAGGGCATCCTGACCTCTGACTTCTAGTGTCTACAACTCTGAGAAACAAATTTCTGTTGTGTAAGCCACCCAGTCCTTGGTAATGTGTTAAGCAGCTGAACAGACTGACACACTGGCAGTACCACTCCCTATAACTGCTCTCCTTTGAAAGCTGGTGGTGCAGATTTTTCTAAATTCTTATAGAAAACCTGGATAAAAGGTCAAAATACCTGGCTTCCTTGGTTTCATGTTTATTTTATAGAAATTCTCCCATTTCTTAGGTCAACTGAATAAATCCTGGTTCCTAGCAACAAAAAATATCTGGTGTACTATATATGAGACATATCTTAAAGTCTGTGTGTGCGTGTGTGTGTGTGTGTGTGTGTGTGTGTATATATATATATATGCCTTATTTTTGAAGAAGAATGTTAGCTTGTGCAATAAGTATTTGTTAAAGACCTAATGAGATAAAAAAGAAATGAGAGGAAAGAAATGTTTTGCCTACACAAGAATCCAGGCTGACCCACGATCAGTTCATCATACCAGCGTACTGATCCGAGAATTCTAAACCACTTGTGCTGCCACCATAATGTCCGTAACAAGATTCTACATCATTTTAGCTGTAATAAGGAGCAATAACAAGATTTTATTTTTATTTTTTTTTTTATTTTTATTTTTTTAATAACAAGATTTTAGAGCTTAGAAATTCAGTGGTTTTATTTTTTGCTTTGCAAAAGCACGCAAATCTGCTTTACTGAGCCTTCATATTAAAGCTAAAATGGGCTGCCCAGAAAGTCATTCTAAAGAAATAAGACAAAGTTCTTGGGGATCAGACCAGCTGCCTTCCTTCCCCAGAGCTGGCAAAGCCTAGATGCTCTTGACCTAATGCCCTATTACATCCCAAATGAGTATAATAATTTCATCTTCTTGAAAAAACATAAACCAGCCACACAGAGAGACCAAAATCAACCTCAGGAAAATCTCAACTTATGATTGAAGTCGAACGGCTGTGTGTTTACCCAAAAGCAAAACAGCAATGGTTTGGGTGGCATCTTTCTGCAGCCTGGACGAGATGGTCAGCTTCTCCAGCATGTGCGTATTAATGATCTGAATTGTTACATATGTAAACATTAAAAAGCTCATTTAGCAACCACTGAACTCTGCATTTTTCAAACACATTTATTTCCATTCTTGCCCTGAAGACAAACAACTGGGAAAAAAAAATCCTTCATTTTAGTGCAATTAAGCTCAATAATTACTCAAACTTGTCATCCATAAATCATGACCAATAAAAACATTTCCAACCAATTGCTCATCAGTGGAATTCCTAGCTATGCTTTTAATATACCAAAAGAATCATCGTTTTATGTGTTTGTACATAAAATCCCTTTGTTTATAGAAAGACCATGTTTGCTTTCACGTTCCCCGGGAGACTGAACACAGTATGCTGACGCCATTTACCGTAGAGTTGAAAAGAGGAAGAACAAATTGCTCTAAATGTAGTGTTTTACTCTTAAGATATGATATCACCTCTCAATGAGTGTTTCCTTCATCACAGAGAAGACAGAAGCATTTGTAATATAGCTCTTCATTAATCCAGGTAGATAGAACCCAGTAAAAGCCCTAAATCACACACCAATCAGAGTGTTTTCCATGTCCAGTGATATTTTTTTTTTTAAAAAAAGGCTTGCACTCTAGAAAAGATCTTTCTTTGGCTCGTTGGGTAAAAAGGTATCAATGCGTGACTTTGGTCACGCGTGATTTAAACACTAGCACCTAAAGATATATTCTGAAGATTTCTAGAGATATTTGGAATGTCGGGAGTAGAAAATAGTACCCATGAGATTAGCACACAGAGGGCATTTGAAAATATCCCTAACTCCATATTACCTAAAAAGGTAGACCTATAAAATTAGTGTGCCGGAGTGTGTGTGCGCGCATGTGTAAGTATGCAGATATGGGCATAAATCCATCAACTCCACTAAAAATATACTAAAAACTCATGTTCCTCTGTGGTTATTCAGATATTACATTCGATAAAATTGCATAGATTTGAAGTTTTTTAAGCACATTGAGGCACACTATTTCATGAAGCTTCCAGAATACTCCTTTAAAGTACACAGGGAGGGCGGGGGGGTGGGGGTGACTGGGTGACGGGCACTGAGGGGGGCACTTGATGGGATGAGCACTGGGTGTTATGCTATATGTTGGCAAATTGAACTCCAATAAAAAAAAATAAAGTACACAGGGATGATATTCTAGATCGACAGGTGAATTAACTGAGCCCTGCTCATAGTGACACAAGGTAGGATACTCTGGCCTCAAATCTAGGTCTTCTGAAACCCAGGTCAATGCCCACTTCACTGACATAAGGAGCCTTTTGAAGATCAGTTGCTCTGAATTGTCATTTACCAAGCAGCACATCCTCTACTCCACGGTCACCAGCAATATCTGAAAACCTTGTCTCTCATGTCCCACGTATCAGGGATTGCTATCAGCAATTTGGTTAGAAACACATGTCCACCAAATTCAGCACACTTAGTATCCCTATTGCAGGATCACTGGCCATCCATCTCTTCCTCTTCATTCTTCTCTCTCCATGTTATGTGCTTTTTCTTCTGTTTCATCACTTCCCCCGTCTCCACCGGTCCCTCTAGAAACTCTGTTCCATGCCAAATAATTTTTCCTGCATCCTTGAATGCTTTCTTAGAATAAATTCTATATCTCACTCTCCCCTAAGGACACTGTTTCCCCTGAAATTTTCAAAAATAATTAATGAATTATGAACTCTGTCTTTAGGTAGGGTGTGTTAATTAGGATCATTATCACATAAACAAAATAAGATAAGCAAAATGTGATGTGAAAATATCATCAGTTTGTTCAATGTGAACTTACGACGTTAGGTTTCACAGAAATCATTTTCACTTGACAGAGAAACAGGCTCACAGAAACAGCATTTAATTCAAATAAGGCCCAGTAGTAGTTAATGGGAGAACCCATCCCCTTTGGCTTCCATATGTCTCTATTATTTCTCCTCAATTATATTATTTCTTTGTCCTCATTGTCACCATTCACAGGAGACTTAAGAAATCTCTGTGATTGTGATAGCAACTATTTTTTCTATTCTCCGTTTACTGACCACTATTTGTCAATAAGTACTTAATTTCTGATCAGCTGCATTTTAAAAGTCTAGTTATCATGTATTAGGGGGTCTGCAAGCTTTTTCTGCCAAGCAGACAAGTTGTAAATAACTTAGGCTTCGTTGGCTATAAAGTCTCCATCACAATTACTCGAATCTGTTTTTAAACTGAAAAAATAGCAGCCACACACACTACGAATGGGCACACTTTAAGTGAATGGGCATGGCTGTGTGTCACAAAGAAACTTTATTTACATAAACAGGTGGGTAGCTAAATTTGGCCAGGAGGCTATAGTTTGCCAGCCCCTGAAATAGACTGTTACAGATGGGTGAAAGTAGCCGGTGTAAAAAGTAGATAATGAGTTCAGAAGAGCCTAGTTTCCAGCAGGATCTTCTGGATGACCTTTATATTTACATTTATGTACATTATGTACATACACATATACATTTTCCAAACAATGCAAAGTAACCTACCGAGAGATGTATTATAAACTAAATGTTGAAGTGGGTTAAGGGGGCAGAGGGAAAGCTTTGGTCTTCAATCAGCATAGCAGGTGCTTTTATTATGTCAGAGTGGAAGGAAATGCACACTTAAATCTTGATTGACTGACTTCTAAATGCCAGAGACTGTTTCAGGAACTTGCAAAAATTATTTTATTTTATTCTTATAACAACCCAATGAAGAGAGCATTATAATCTTTATTTTAAAGATGAAAAGCAAAGTCTCAGAGCAATTATATAACTTGACACAACTAACAATTGAGAGAACCAAGATTTAAAATCATCTCTCTTTGCTATCTAAAATTATGTTCCTTCTATGATTAAAAAAATGAAAATACTTAAAAACCCCTACTATTATGATCACAGGAATAATTTGCCTTGGCCTTCCACTAGAATGGGTTATCTGCCTTTAAAAATCTAATTTAAAAAGGTGTTTTTTCTTCTCCTCCTCTTCCACTCCAACAAACAATATTTGCAAAGATGTTAATATGAAAGTATAGCATGCATAATCGAAGCTCACAAGCCCTCTGATTTCCTTGTTCCAGAGGGATAAAGTGGGCATAAAATTGACTCAGTCTTAGTAACTTTATTTCCTTCACCATATTTGGAATACAACTGTCAGATCTGGGAGCTGATCTCTCTCTACAAATTTATACCAATAAGTGATAAAATGATTGCTGTATATAGAAAAGCTGCACCTCTGCTTACAAAACAGTTATATTTCCAAAACGGTTAAGCATAAATTTATTTGAGATATCCCATTTAAGTATAATAGGGCAGGAGTTTCTTCAGGGGATCTACAATATTTTTAAACTTTGAATCATACAATCACCCTCTAATTTACTTATTAGGTTTCTTTTTTTTTCTACATAAAGGCTTCTCAAAAGGTTTACTTTCAAAAGTGCATTTAAATAGAAGTATATTGGAGAGATAGAAACCTACTCATGAAGCTCCTTAATAGGATTATGGTTACTTCTTCATTGGAATTTTTTGTCTTAACTTTGTAAAATATGCATTTAAGTACAAATTGTATTACTTTTTCAAGATGATAGTCAAAATAATGTTTACCTTGTTTCATGACTCAACTAGGTTAGCCTCTAACTATTTTGATATTAGAAAAAGTTGGTGTAATAATACCCTGCATTGCCATCTGATGACAAAACATTGGGGCTTGTCCATCAGGGCTGTAGAATCCAACAGGGCTGTAAAAACTATTAATTGAGAAGAGCAGAAAATATTTATCTTATTAGTTTCAGATTCATTTGTTGTTCCTTGGACAAGTATGTAGACATCCGAAAACTGCAAATTCTATTCATTTTTGGTTGGGTTCAAATGACGCATCATTATCTAAATGATAATCAAAATTCCTTGATGTTATTAATAAACAAACTTTTTAAAGATATAATTGTAAATTATTGATCCCATGCCAAAAATCTGTCACCAGTGTATAAATTAGCATGAACATATGTTAATGCATAATTCACCATTTGCAACAGAGCTTTGTTAAAAAATTGTTGAAAATTCATGAAAGAGGCTTTCTAGATTAAGTTGCCTAATAAACAAGTAACCGCAGGCATTCACAATGTAGAGTTAATACAGCTTTTGAAATTGGCCTTCATGCGTTTGGTAGGACATTCATAAGACATATTTTAACGTCCAGATAGACAATTTTGCTTATTACTTTGAATCACAATTGTTTACATTTAACTACTAAATGAGAGAAAATTGAGAGGGCATCCAGTCCAATGCTTCCCAGTATGGGGTCCTTGGGCCACCTGCATGTGATTCTCTAGTGAGCTTATTAAAAATGTTCTTCATCCTGGCCCATTCCCAGGCTTCCAGAATCAAGATGTCTGATGAGAAGCCTAGAAACGTACACTTTCCCTCAAGCACCTCAGATGTGAGATCCAACTATGTGGAGTCTGTGAATGGGAAACTGAGGCCCAGTTTACTTGAGGTCATTTAAAAACTAGAGGCAGATCTGAAACTAAAGGCATTATTCCTTACTCCTAATCCAGTGTCCTTTCTCCACATTTAAGAGAACAGTAAGTAAATACAAAAGATAAATATATCGCATGTGACTGTGAATGATCAGTCTGTACCAATGTTACTTGACTAAATAGTTGGAGGCCATGGCTAACACATGGTTTCAGTGGGCCAGATCCTATACTCAGTACAGAAATACATTAACTTACTCAATCCGTGCATAAAACCTCTGAGGTAGGTAGTATTATAATCTCTAATTTGTAAGTAAGGAAACTGAGGCAAAAAGAGGTCAAGTAACCTGCCCTTGGTGTTATAGGATTATCACTTTCACAGACGGGAATCAACAAGGAACACCATACCTAACTCCATCTTGATTATTCAATAGGAAAAGCAGATATTAATGGCTCTCTGGAGGTGGAACACCATAAAATATCTCTGATCAAAATTTACCTCCACAAAACTGATCCTTTGTGTAAACAAATTCCTCTTTGGACTGTAAGAATCCACTTAATTTCACGACCATATATTAATCTAGCTACCAAGCATCAATAACTGAATGTGACTTTTTTCTTTTTTCAATTGACTCCTGTCTCTTAAAGAGTTGGTGAAATTACATGCAATGATAAGTGGCAATTGGGGAAGGGTTTCCTGATTTAGTGAATTAAATCTTGAGATGTACAGTTAAATTTAAATTTCAGAAAAATCACAATTTTTTTTTATCCTGTGTCCCAAATATTGCAACACTATAATATCTTCTTACACTAAAAGCTGCTCATTGCTTATCCATGATTTAAATTGAGTGGAATATCTTCTATTTTATTTGGCAATCCCAACTTGAAGAAAGACAAAGAGGGGTTTTTGGTCAGACATGGGTGGGGGCCTCATTCGGGAATTTGATGTAATTTTTGGGCAGCACGAAAGCACTGCCCCTGGGAAATTAAAGAACACCAGAGGACTGTGGGGAATAAAAAGAAGGAGGTCTAGAATGGGGTACAAGGAACTCTTCAGGGAGATAGAAATGTTCCATATATTGACTGAGGTGGTAGTTACACAGGTATATACACTTATCTAAACTTGTTGAAATGTACACTTAGAACTTATGCATTTATTATGTGTAAACTATTCTTCAATAAAGTTGACCAGAAAAAAAAGTATTTTTAAATAAAGAGCACAAGTGGAAAAAAAATCTAACTTGGCCATTTTGTTTACTGTTGGGCATGTCCAGCACCACCACAGCATCTAGGCCCAGACAAAATACCTTTGAAGATGTATGAATAAAATAAAAATGATAAGGAAATGGTAGGAACATGTGAATATTGGTACCGCCCTGGATGCGTGTTAGGTTACTATCCCTGGACATGTAATTATTTCTAAGTCAACAATGTGCCTTCATCTTGCACATGATTGCCTAGTCATTCCCTTAATACCATAGTTTTCCCACCAAGCCCTCAGCTTCTTAACATTTGGGAATTTCTACTCTTTACTGCTTTTTACAAAGCAGGCTTCTAGGGAATACCTATTCAAAAGACTGAGGACTGAGATTTTTTTTTTTAAGCTTGACAGAAATGTTTTGCCTAAATTATTTATTTATTCATTAATTCCTCAAACAAATATTTATTGAATGCCACCTTAACTCTGCAATTTACCTTGCTTGGTGATGCAGCATGAAGATAAGGGATTGGAGCTCAGTTAGAAGCCAATATAAAGTTTTCTGTCCCCTTTAGACAACACAGAAGAGAAAACTGGGTTCATCAATAAACGGTTCATGGGGCAAACCACCCGCTTTTCTCACTTTAGTTTTAAAATCATGATAACTTCGTTCAAATACTGTAACCCACAATCTTGTACACTTTGCCCAAACTAACCACACGGTTGTAAATAACACACAGAATGTGTTGTATTAATTTCTAATTATACACCAAAAATATTAACTTAATTAACTCTCAAAGGAAAATATTTATAAATCAAGTATGTTTTCTATTCTTTCTCAACATCAGAACATCACCGTCTGAATGTCCACATGCAGAGTAAGGAAAAGAATAAAGAGATTGTCTTCTAGACAAAACTAAGTCCCTCATATTTTGCCTTGAAGTACACCAGCAAAATGCATCATTTTTCTTAAACATTTCTTTTCAGTTCCCATACTTAAATAGAACCTGAAATTCACTCGTTAGAGAAGTACACAGCAATTTTTAAAACTGCACGTGAGGTCACGTAGTCTGTTTACAGACTCTGACCACAACAGCGCAACTCTTGCCCAAGAAAGCGATACCAACTAAAGCGATAAAACACAAACCAGTATTATAAAGCACTTTTAACCAGAGTGTTATAAAATGGAAGAAATAGTTCAGTTCCCTGACCCTAAAAATGACTAAGGGATTCTAGATGAGAGGGATCGCTGCCTATATTTTTTAAAAAAATGAATAGTCATAGCACAAAAAGTACTTTAAATCCCACCTGCAAAACCACAATTATTACAGGAGCCAAAGCTCGCACAGGAAGAGATCACACGTCAGGGGAGATGTCAGGGGTTTCATATAGCAGGGCCCCCACATATTACTTCTCCTGGGCATTATCCACAACTCAGGAAACTCTACCACTAGTGTTAGTCCACTTAGTCATCTTAAGTTGGTCCCACACCAATGCAGCTAAAATGTATCCAGATTACCTAAGAAGCCTCTGCTGGGCGGGTGGGTGACAGTATAGGAAAAAACGTTCTTGAGTACATTAACATGGATTTATTGACTGTAGTAGCAGCCACCCATGCAGCAGGGAGCAGGAAGTCTGTCCTAGCAATGACCAGCCACAGACACGTCTTGATGATTCAGAAGTCACCTCTCAGCCTCAGAGCTTGTAGGGGGATCACAGAGCCATAGCTGCATAGGGGCAGCAGTGGGGCCTTCTGCTGTGGAGAGTGTGGGTCCAGACCAGCTTGCAGGAGCTGGTTCTAGAAGGGATGGATCCTCAGGGACTGACCGGTGCCTAGGTAGCTTCTGGGTGCCGTCGATGTTAAGACAAATCAGTGCAGCTCCAGGCTTTGCAAAAACTCCTCTCTGCCTCTATTACTCCGTTTTCTTTTTGCAAACCACTTGACATTAGATGAGTAACCTTTTCTGTGGAGATACAGCAGGAGGAAAAGACAGGAGGGAGGCTCCCGCAGGCCCTTCCCCTGTCCTGCCCGGCTCTGCTCTACCTTTTTGCTCAGACACTTCTGCCCATCACGGTTCACCGCCACTTCTTCATCTCCTAGCAATTTCCACTCAACTGTCAGGCAACCCCCAGCTGGAATGGCAATTAGCCAGATGTCAGCCTCCTCTTCTCTCCATCTTCAGTTCTACATTATTTAGGCACGGCGTGGTCGCAGCCGAGGTGAAACCAACCCACCAGGGTCCCATCTTATAAACCTGCACCAAACCTGAAAGTAGAGCCAAACAATTCACTACCAACAGGCACACACAGCCAGATCCTCCCTTCTATCCTTGTCTCACAGCTTTGCTTTACCTGTTCCTCTCTTCCTGCCCCAATCTCCCTACGAGCGACCCCCTGGGGCAGCCTCAGTGGTAGCAGCAGTAAGGAGTAAGGCCAGGGATGGGCCAAGCTACTGCTCGCGTCTTATTCTCCCTGGTCAGCAGAATCTGCACATAAGCAGCCAGTCCCTGGAGGCTTCACTCCTCCCATCAGCTTCTTTTAAATAATTAATACAAATAAAAACGATCCTCACTGCTCCGCAGTTCACATTTAACAAAGAAATCAGCTCCCTGAAGCACGCAAGACCCCACATTCTGAGCACAACTCAGGCCCAGGAAACCGACCCGATTGAGCTGCAAACCACTTCAGAAAGTCACTGGCTGCCCCAAGGTCAGCTCCCAACCTGGCAAACACATCCTGGGGCTCTCCCGCACGGGCACATTTGTCAGAGGCACGTGGAGCTAATAAATAGGAATAGTTGTCATTCAGAAAGATCCAATCATCCGAGGAGGAAACCTTTCCACATAGTTCCATCGGTTACCGAAAAATATAATTAGCGAGAGGAGTCGGCATCCACCTCCTGAACTGTTCCAACTCAGGGGACATGGTTAGAATTCCCTGGCCTTCATTCAGGGTCACAAATTAATCAGTTCCTCAAATGCTTAGACAGGTGATTAATCTGCCTGAGAGGAAGGTAAGGCAAGAATGAGCCGCTGGCCCGTGGGGAGGGGCACGTAGATCTTCTCTTAAAAGCGAGTAGAACGAGAATGCATGGCAGGGGTCCAGCCGTTTGTTTTCTCCCTCAGCTCTGTTGTCAAGCATCCTCAGTTTATGAGTAAAGAATGGATTTAATAATTGCCAGCGCTGCACCCTTTGCAGGCGCACACATACACAAGCTGGAGAAAATAGTGAAAACTAAAAATGTATGTGTTGTCACGCTGGGCTCTGTTCACTTCTATTCAAGTGTGCTTCCTTCATTAAACTTTTTTCTGCAATTAGCAGTTTTGTTTCATTTTTAAGACAGGGCAAGGCAGAGAGATTGCAATGGGAGTCTCCTATCACCTGCCCTCCATTGGGGAACCTGAGAGCAAACTGCACAAGGACTCATTGAGGGTTTCTCCTCCACTAATCTGCCTACTCCAAGCCATCAGGAGTTCCATCCCCGGCTTTTCGCATCCCCCTTGCCAGGAGAGACTAACCTGCCTTCTAAGATATATATATATTTTTTTCAACCTATGAGGTCCAAACTCTGGGTTCCATCTTTTACCTGGGAAGCCTGCATGGACCACTCCCAGTTCATGGCAATGATCTGATGTGTGAGATCACAGACTGGGAGGGTAAATATGATGCCCCACACTCTCTCAGACTCTGCACTTCTAGCCTGTGGACTCGGGTGTAGACGAACAGTAATTATCTGTACCGTGGTTACAGAGGGCTTTCTATATCCAGGACCATTATGTTTTCTTTTCTCAATTTGAAAAGTCAAGAATTTATTGGGGGCAATTAGTGTGATACGTTGAGGCAAGGCATCACTTCAATCTGAAATAAAACAAGTAGCTAAAAAATTAAAAATTTAAAAAATTAAAAAAACAGAACAAGTAGCTAATGCTGGTGAACATCTTTTTTTTTAATTTTTTTAGAGTTATTTATTTATTTATTTATGATAGACATAGACAGAGAGAGAAAGAGGCAGAGACACAGGAGGAGGAAGAAACAGGCTTCATGCCGGAAGCCCGATGGGGAACTCGATCCCGGGACTCCAGGATTGCGCCTTGGGCCAAAGGCAGGCGCTAAATCACTGAGCCACCCAGGGATTCCTATGCTGTGAACATCTAATCTTTTTTTCCAGATACCATGGCTGAGAGAGACCATCACCAGCCACCTCATTTAAAACAGTAAGCGCTGTCAATCTCTATTCCTTTCCACTGTTTTTTTTTTCCACAGCATCTGCCATGCCTTGATGCTATACTGTATATTTATTTATTTGTTTTATTAACTGTACCCTTCAGCAGAATGGAAGCTCTGTAATGACAGGGCTACTGTCTGCAGGATTCAGTAGTGAATTGGGCACATGGTATGTGCTCAATAAATTCCACAGTACGTTCTGAAGGCATGCACCATGAAAAAATAAAAATAGAAATATATACATATGCGATTTTAATTACAATTTAATATCCAGACATGTTTTAGTTTGTCCTGAAAACTAGCTTAGTGAGCAAAGAAAGAACATCAGTAGAAGAGAACTTAAAAACCTAACGTTCAAAGTTCTAAACAGTCCTGTTAATACATAATTATGTGATTATGTAGAGGAAGGAAGGCAGGGAAAAATGACACTACGATCATTTCCTCAGCAAAATCAACAGTTAATGAAGAAGTCCGGGCGGAGGACCGGATCCCAAAATTGGAGACGTAACTACGCAAAGCGAAGATTAAGTAACCCAACTAATGAGACAGTGCAGCACTTTTATAGCTAGAAGAGTGAGTCCCATTACGCAAACCTATTATATGCATTCTCATAATGCTGGCCATGTTCTCCCCAGGGAGGCCATCAGCTTCTTTAAGGTAGGGTAAGATTAGTAACTTTGACGTCCTACAGCATCCTACGCGGCCAGCATTGTCAAAGGGAAGCTTTCTTTATGGTACTTAGTTTTATGGAAAGAAGGAGTTTTACATGTCATATAAACACATAGAAAAACATAAAGAAAACATCATTCCCCTTCCATGCTTCATGAAACTTATTTTTCTTTTTTTAAGATTTTATTTATTTACTCATGAGAGACACACAGAGAGAAGCAGAGACACAGGCAGAGGGAGAAGCAGGCTCCCTGAGGGAAACCCAATGTGGGGCTCGATCTTGGATCCCAGGATCACAACCGGATCCAAAGGCAGACTCTCAACCACTGAGCCACACGGGCGTCACCTTCATGAAACTTTTTAAAAGAAATTTGGAATAATACACAAACACTAGGAAAGAGAGTGTATTAGTGCGGAAAAGCCAGCCCTGAAAGAGAGAACTTTGTGTTCTGGCCCAATCACAGTTCCGACTAGTTCTAATACTTTAAATAAGTCATTTAATTTCCGTGACCCTCAGCTTATTTGTATGTGAGATACAAATGGTGGACTAGGTGAACTCTCAAGCCAACAGTCCCAACCTCAGGACCACTGTCATTTGGGGCTGATAATCCCCCATTATAGAGCTGTCTTGTGCGCTGGAGGAGGGTTAGTGGTCACTCTCACCTCTACACATTAGCTGCCAGTAGGATCTTCTGGACCCAAAACCATCTGTAGACATGACCATTCCCATCACCCCCTTGCCCCTTGAAGACCAAAATATATCAAAAGATCAGAGACTTTTGATAAAATTGCCTTTTCTACATTAAGGAAATGCATGCTCCAAATTAGAGAATTATCTTCTCTATTTTCAAATTGTTTTACAGCTACCACTTACACTTTTTTTTTTCTCTATAAAACCAGACTCTTTTCTAGACTTCATTGTTAAAGACGTGGTTTGTTGCGTTCACCTTGGGAAAGCTGGAGACCAACTGGTCGCTTATAGTTTCCACTTCATCTGGGTAAGGGATGTGAGCGCTGTCGTTCTCATGCCAATCAATGCCATCTACGCCAAGTGGGAGCCTGCTTTCCTCTGCTAACCTCATTTATCATATGAGAATGTGATTAACAGGCACACTGTGTTGGTAGCATTTTAGGGATCATTTGAGATCAGCACAGAATTAACCAGAGAGAGAGATACAGTAGCTGATCATCTCTGTGGCGCACCTTCAGAGACTCTGAGAGGATCCTCTCCTGCTCAAAAATAGCATGCTGGGTAGACTGACGAGATTGCTAGCAGAGTATCTTCCCTATGACAAAGTCCCAAAAAAGGTGTTTCATGAAAAAGATGCAGTTGCTCCCAATGGCATTTACTGTTCTAACGAGAGGTTCCCTCAGGTCACTCTGCACGGATTGGGAAGGAAAGTGGAGTCAGGGTTAGTACAGGTGGGAACGAGGAAAGCACCACGCCTGGCACAGGGGCTGAGGACTCCTCTGGGAACTTGGCACGACCGGAGCAAGGCCTGTGGGGCAGCTCTGTGTCATCAGTATCAGATAGGACAGGCCAAGAAAGAAGAGTTGTGGGAAATTAAGGGCTCTGTTCTACAAGGGAGAAATGAAGGCTGTCGTCGCCTATCACGCAGGTCTTGACATTTGTAAGAACTGGAACGTGGGGAGGTGAGGTAAACTTCAGGCATTGAAACAAAATACTGACCCTCATGGGTTAGGGTTAAATAATATTTTTTGTTTCCTAACTGTAAAGGCAGACCAAAAATATAAATAAATAAAGGGTATGATACCAAAAGATGCTCTGAGGCTTGTACCAGCCCTAGAGTCAGCGCTCTGTGAGACAGTCAAGGTCTAGCTGGGGATGCTCTGATGGACAAGAGCTATACTTTCTGGGCTGCCTTAACTTTTGCATCCTTTCCTAGGGACACAGGAGACAGGATAAGATAAATAGATAAGAATTACTTCCTATTGCCACCAGCTGAATTTACAGTTTGGCAACTGATAGGTTAAGCATTGCATTCTGCGGGAGAAACCACTGTCTCATTGGAAATTTTGTTTTGTTTCTTTTACAGAACTACGTCTGATTTAGCGTCAGCCATTATACTACCCAATCTCTTATCTATGATTTACACATTAAGGATGCAAATGCTTAATATGTTCCATTCATGGTGGAAGCTTTTTACACCAACCTTCGGGGCAATCATTCCTACAGCAACATACTTACAAGCACTGTGTTAATATATTTGACTTTGAAAAATTTGAAATGATTAGGAAAATAACATATCAGTGCTATTCACCAAACCTTGATTCATTTGGCAGAAATTAATTAGTTCAACCTGATTGGCTCACTTTAATAATAACAATAATAAGAGGGAGCCAAATAAAGCCCAACAGAGAATAAGACTCCTAGCAAAGGATATGTGATTTCTATTAGGCTATACAGGATTAGCATCTTATCTCCAGTTAACAAACAGCCTTGGTGTATTAGTCTTTTTAACTATTCAGTGTCCACTTTGCATCTTGCAATATATCACCTTTGGATTGATTCTAAATCTCTCCCTCACTTCTTTTTATTTCTATCACCTTCTCTTTAATCAATACAATCCACCATCAATTTGAACTTTAAATGCAATTATCTAAAATATCAAATTTACCCCTGTAACAGCTGTCACTAAAATTCCCTCTATACTTTTATTACTAACAATCACTCTTCAAAAATTTCCTGAACTAGAGAAATAATATCTACGACCAGAAGTGACAGTAGAGATAATGAAATGGCAATATCCAGTAATTATGGTTTCATTAATAGCAATACTGAACAGCTATGCCTTAGTAAGAAAGATACTGTCTACTTCCAAAGAAAGATTGCATGTGGGAGGGGGGGGCAGGGAGGGAGAGAGTGAAGGAGAGTGGGAGGGAAGGAGGGAAATGGAGGATTTATAGACTTAAATGCAAATTTTAAAGAAAAAAATCACATAACATTAATCATAGTGACTAATATTGAAGTATTATAGACAAGAAGTTGGCTTAATGATTTGTTAATATCAGACAATAGATATCTCTTTATTTGTCCTGAGAACACATCTCCAGAACCTACTACAAAGACAAGGATCATAATGCAAATTAACCATTTATGTGGGCATGCATTTTAAGTGTCGTGTACCTTTTATTTTTTACTGTATTCCATATAGTTAAACCCTATTACAGCATGAGCCAAGTTTCTATGAGTTTGTATGCTCCACAACGCAACCTCAAATTGTTAAAAAAAAAAAAAAAGGATCCAATAAATCATAAATCCTAAGCAGTAAATGAAGGCTTTTAAACTGAATCATGGACATTAAAATGGCATTCCATTACAGCGGAATATTTTCAAATTTTAGCTTTGTTAATTAGTCCTGAAAATGTGTAGCCTAGTGTAGAATTATGTAAAATAATTCATCTACCAAAATTACAATAACAGAGAATCAAGTATCTAGCTGTAAAACAAATGGGAAAATAAAATATTATCTTAACACTTTTCCTATGGGAATTTGGTATTGCATGGGCAGTAAAAAAATGATGATGCTATGATCACATTAATAAATTCACACTTTTCTTAACCCTGGCAGGCGGCTCGGTTAACATGGTAACATGTGTAAATGTGTTTCCTCACCACCAAAAGAAGTATTTCAATGAAATTTGCAGATTTTTATAAATGACCTTTTTAGCATAACTGGTACGCAATAACAAGTATTTCAAAAATATCACAGCTGTTCTAGAATTTCTTTGAAATAAATGATGACATTTTGGCAGGATTGGATGTGCCCAAGAGGGGTGGTCATCCTTCCAATTTCCATTTCATTAGGTTTATGATTTTAATTTTCAAAAGTAAATCCCTCTCATGACAAATAAAGTGTCTACAAGATAGACAGCAAAGAAGTCTTGTAAGTCCTTCATCGTTCAGCTTGAACTCAATTCTGTGATGGATTAGGATAGGGTAAAGGGCAAACTCCACCAGCTTTCTTTAATCATAATACCAGCCATTCTTTTTGATCCCTCCAGTAATCAGAAAGTGATTAAGGAATCTAAATTTGTATTGATATTCTATATATAAAACTTCTTCCATGCCCTTTGGGAAAGATTCAATCTTTTCTTTAAATACACATTTTTTTTTTTCCCAAAACATAAATACATTGGAAAAGAATAAAAGCCTAAGAAAGAAGATCTATGTTGAAATTGTCTCTAAACTATTTTGTAGCCACAGGAAATGGGTAAGTCCTTTATCTTCTCTCTGATTCAGCTCGCCTAGTAGTAAAATTGTGGAGATAAATTACCTTCCTTCACTCACTGGGTTTTCTAAAAATAAAATTAAATATGAGTATTATTTTTAAAATGTAGGGCATGGAATGAAGGTATTTTAAGACGGAGATTGAACAGAACACTTGAAAACCAGACCGGGGCACACAGAAATGAGCCGTTTGCTGACCATTTCAAGAAATGTAATTTGCTCAAGTTTGCCTCTATGGAAAGCTGATAATACATTCTTTTATCTTTTTCCTCTCTCTTTTCTTCCCCCTGCACACAAACAGATATTTTGTTAAAACTCCTGAGGTTTTTTTTACAGTTGCAACATCAAAAAAATCTAGGAGTGCCTTATTCTGAGCATTTCTGCGACCATTACAATCTCTGGAAATATAACCAAAAAATTAAGGCAAATGTTTGACAGATATTTACAAGGTGCCCAGTGAAGGTCAGAATAAATACTGCTGTTTTTTTTTTTTTTCTTCTTCTTCTCCAAACTGTAGTTGTCAGACTGCTGCAGAGAGTCAGTGCGATTTACGTAGAGAGCTGGAGAAGCAGGCTACCAACTCCTGAAGACAAGCACTGGGTTTGGAGAAGGTGGGAGAAAGTGGGAAGAGCTGATGGGGGGGAAGTGGAAGTGGGGAGGGAACAGTCTCTTTATGGTTTTGTGATATCCCGCTTCTGGCGATTGCTTAGTTCACTTTGCTCCACATGTCCCAGTAGACTTTGGATTCATACAACTGAGTCCATGCAAGGGGCTGACAGGGGCCCAGCATCCCAAGAAAGCCAGCATGACCCTGAGAAGAGACCCTAGAGGCTTTGTGCTTTATTTCTGGTTTTACTCATTTGTTTACAGAGTTACTCTGCACAGTCCTTTATGCACTGGGGTTAGGAGGAGTAATAACAGGTATGCCCCTTCCCCCTGGAGAATTCAGAGGGAACTCCTGTCCTGCTCCACCTAAGAATTCAGAGCAAGAACACTACAATGAAATACTGACTGACCAGTTGCTTATTACCAGGGGTTCCGAGGCATCTCAGCCATCCCTACCTACCCTCTTACTTCGCTCTGACCTATCTTCCATTTAGACTCCTAACTTGGAGAGTTCCATTACGCTAAAAGCAGAATCAAAGAATAAAGTTGTAAAATTCTTGGCTTTTATTGGCGGTAGGGAGACTCTCGGTCCAGATTTAGGCCAGAGTATTAAAAATAAAAAAGATCCAGGCTGCCCAGCAATCCACCCCCCCACCCATGCTGTCCATGAATAGAGGAGGCAAAGGTCCTCTGAATGGGGCACGGAAGGAGAAGTTAAAATCTCTTAACAATAATTACATCTCTGAGACTGCAGGGGGTGGCAGGATCGAAGTGACAGAGACCCTCAGTTTACATTTTTTTTTAAATTTTATTTATTTATTTATGATAGTCACAGAGAGAGAGAGAGAGAGAGGCAGAGACACAGGCAGAGGGAGAAGCAGGCTCCATGCACTGGGAGCCCGATGTGGGATTTGATCCCAGGTCTCCAGGATCGCGCCCTGGGCCAAAGGCAGGCGCCAAACCGCTGCGCCACCCAGGGATCCCCTCAGTTTACATTTTAAACAGTAGACAGTAGAAAGGAAAAAAAGAAAACAAGAAGAAATCAGAGAGGGAGATAAACCATAAGAGACTCTTAATCATAGGAAACAAACTGAGGATTGCGGGAAGGAAACGATGTGGGCGGGATGGGGTAACTGGGTGATGGACATCAGGGAGGACATGTGATGTAATGCGTACTTGGTAATATGTAAGACTGATGAATCACTGGTCTTCACCTCTGAAACCAACAATATGTTAATTGAATTTAAATAAAAAATAATAATACATTAAAAAAATTTTTAAATGTGAGAGTAGAGGGTGTTTTATTCTCCCTCCCACCTGAAGCATTCATAGCATATGCATCTCGGAAGAGCCTCCCTTTTCCCCTTGGCCTAGAAGGGCACAGACGACTCAGCTGGATAGAATGTCCAGGCAGATGTGTTTGAACAGCTTTCCGAGTAACCTGAATACCCAACAAAGCTCAAGAAGCAGCCAAATATTTTTCTCAAGTGACTGTGGGTGGCATAAATGAGACAATAAACAGGTGCCAAGGGGGTCCTTTTGACTAAAATGCAAGACCCTGCAAACAGGAGAGGCACGGCTGGGGTGGATGAGGTCTGGATGAGCACGCAGTGACGTCAGATGTCAGCATGGAGGGGTTACAAGAGCCAGGAGCATCTCAGCAGATGGACACACGAAGAGAGTTCTCTCTGAAGTTGCTCAAGGGTGTAAAAAAGGCCCATGGATTTGAAGGACAATCTCGAGCTTTTTCTACTATGTATTCATGCATAGTTCTGCTCTCACAGATGTGAGTCCTCAGGTGATTTAGGTTTAACCAAAGGCACCACTTTGCTTAGTTCTGTTTTAGAGCTGGGGTATACATTTTGGGGTCAGCAAACACACCACACCTGTAAGAAGGACAAGCCTGAGTCCTAATTTGCCTCGAACATGAGCAGTGTGACAACCTTCTACTCTCAAGTGTTCCCACTTTAGATGATTTATATAGTCACTCAACCTTTAATTCCTATTTTTTTTTTTCACAGTCTTGCTAATGTATTCCACTTTGGTATCAGACAAATATGACTTTATTGATGTTACTATGTGCGCTTCTGTTTTTTTAAAGGTAAAATACATAAGAGAATAAAATAAATTCCTCTCTAATTTGATTTGGCTCTTCAGGTGAAATAAGCTCCTCCAAGAAGTAAAGCAGCTCAATATGGTGGTTTGTTTTTCTGAGTCAAAATTCCAAATACGGTCAATGATATTGCAGTAGCATCGTACGGTGACAGATAGCAGCTCTACTTGTGGTGAGCAGAGCGTACCTATGGAGAAGGCGAATCACTATGTCGTATGCCTAAACCTAATGTAACACGGTGTGTCAACTATACTGAAATAAAATTTGAAGAAAAAAATCCCAAATGGCAAATGCATGACAAAGACCCACATTAGCAGGACCGCACAAACTAAAGAACGCAAATAAGAGAAATTGCAAAAAATAAATAAATAAATAAATTGTTTTGGAATATTTGGAAACTCTCCTAGGATGTCGCTAAATTCACTTCCCCATCTGATTCTAAATGCCAAATATACACAAGTATGAACTCCAGCCTCAGGGCTTTTAGAATATCCCGGAAGAATTATGTAGGTTACTGACTTGTGCTGTGTAGGCAGAAAGATAGACTTCGCATGTGGCAGGGCAATAAAGCAAGTATTTGTCAGCTTCCAAATTGGAACCAACAATGAATTGGCTATTTGCAACACCGCTATTTCTACAGGCATGATGCAAGCATCCTTTACTCCTGTATAATGGATGGAAGGATCAATTCTAGATGTGCAGCGGCCCGGCATATTTTATCATCATATTATCTTATAACAATAAGAAAATCTAAAATAGAAACCCTTCTAAAGGGCAAGGACATCTCCTGCTCCCACTCCTCCAAGACTGCAGACTTGCAAAATTACAAAATTGTGTTTATAATTAAAGGAAATGTTAAGACGCAGAGCTCCATGAGAAAGGGTAGTAGTGATGAACACCCACACTGAGGAAATAAAAATAGTTAAGATGTTCTTATTTAGAACTCAACTCGCTGAGATAGATTTGGTATTCTTGTTCCTACAGAGGTGAACTGAACATTTGTTCTTTATTTACTCTGAAATTCCTCTTCCAGATTACAATTTCTTAATTCTATTTGCCAAAACAAAGTCTTACAACCAAGCTACCCACTGGAACGACTGCACAACGACCCTTTACACAGTATCAAGTAGGAGAACCAAGTTTCTGAATCTTCTGAATATATGTGAAAATGCAGAGCTGCGAGGCAGCTCCTCATATTTAGAACTTCTGGGGAGCCATTCGTTTTTACTCCAAGAATCAGTGGATGATGGGGCAACTTTCAACGTTCCTTCCTTACTCACAGACCATGGGTCTTGAGGAAATGATATTTAACTGTTCCACGTACATAATCAAGATAACACGGGCTGCCCCCAAACAACAAGTTACTATCTACAAAGCAGCCACCCCGGAGCAGATGGTCACCTGGATGAAGGGGTTTTCTCGCACACCTGGATGAAGAAGAAACTATTACATTGCCTCACGCAACGGCTCATAAGGAGAGGCATCCACCCAGAAATTTTGGTTACAGTGACTTATCATAGAGACCAACAGGAAAGGGGACCTCAGAGTTGACAGACATGGGTCTAACCTCTGGCTCCTCCACGCCCACGTGGCCCTGGGCCTGCTGCCCCGGCGCTCGGCAGCTCAGGTCTTCATGGGGAAAGAGTCGGCTGCACCCACCAAGAATCGCTAACACCGACACTCGATGATGCCATCTGCTCCCCCTTTCCCAAATAACAGTGCAGAAGGCTGAAATTTGACTTGATAGCTGTTCTCTTTTTTTCACATGACTCTCTGTGGCATAAACCTCCGCTTAAAAGAGACAAGAGAAAGGGGTTCGGTTATGTGCGATACGTGCAGAGGAGCAGGTGCGCTCAGCGGTTCGCTCCTAAGCTGGTAAAGAGAAAGGGACTGTTTTGGGGGGACTGCGGTGAATTGATGCCGGCACACCAGTTGTTGCACGATTCACTATAGTCCAATTCTTTGCCCGACATTTGCTCCGTGTTTAATAAAAGTGTGCCGAGAGTCTTGAAGAATAAGAGAACTGCTGCTCATCATTTCAGCAATAATGTGTAAATCCATGCACTTGGCTGAGCAGGAACTGATGAACAAAATCTCTAATCCAAAATTACCAACGTGCCAAGATTTCAAACAAAGATGCTCTGAGAGATGACTTTTCTCCCTCCTCTCAATGTGACCCAGTGACTTGGTGGGTGTTAGAACCAGTGGGCATTACCATAATTTTAATGCTCCTACTTTGTACATTCGAAATAACAAAGACAACACCACAAATTATTGATCATCTGATGTGTGCGTGTGTCAATTACTTTAAATGCTTTGTATACATTTCCCAATGTTGTCAATCCCCTTGAGAAATAAATATTTTATCCCCATTTTGCTGTTGAGGAAATGGAGGATCAAGGAGGCTAAGTCGCTCAGATCTCCCAACTCAGAAGCATCCTTATCCTCTCCTCGCCGCTGGATTAAACAGAAATCATTTCGCAATCATTTTACTAGAGCTGTAGCATTAAAGAAATGCCATTCAAGTTAATGTATGATAATTTTAAATGATGCAAGTTAATTTTTAATGGAAAATTGTATTCACCTGAAGGTTTTGCCCGGAAAGACAAGGTAGGGAGAAAATATTCAAGAAATGGCTAAGAAGGATAAAAAGGCAAAGTCATTAGCATCAGAATAGCTGCACAACAAAGAAAGCTTGTGTGGCATTGCTTGCAACAAGTATTGCATTGCCTATAATTGTCTTTTTATTTATTCCAAACTCAATCCTACAGGACTGCCTGCTTCCCCACATGATAAATCCAAATGGATGAAATAGCAAGAGGTGAATTCCTCCTTACGAGATCACTCCTTCTGGATGCTAATGCATGGCTTCTGCTCAAAGTGGGTCTTTTCACCATCTTTATTTGCCATTCATGAATCCTTTACATGTGTCCTTGTACCCCTGGCTGGATGATGCATTGTTTGCAGGCATTTTATAAGAGCTCATCTCCAGGGGGAAAGGCACAGTGCAGCCACTTTGTGGTGAATGTTTGTAACACGTCAAGAATACTTGTGCCCCATCACCTGCGTTTCTTCTCGGGTGAGCAGAAGAAAATCTAGTGACAATTATGTCTTCAGAATAGCACTCACTGCTTTCCTATAGTCATATGGAATCAGGGACCCTAGCTCCAACTGAAAATACTGAGGGAGTAAAAGGGTGGAGGGCAAGGCAAGTTGTCAACTCATGCCAATTTCAGTCCAAAGCCAGCAAAACAGTAAAATAATATAAAGGGTTTATCCCTAAGTCATACATTCTTCCCTCAGCCTTTAATTGTGATGGGACATAGATAACCCTTGAGAATGATTTATGGGGACCTTACCCGAGTCCCCATCTGTTTGCACCATGAGCCACTAATGCAAACATTTCCCAAAGCAAGCAAGGGGAGCTCTGTCTTGGGAGTCATTAACAAGGGACTGGGCCAAGCAGTAGAAAATCTACAGCAGGGAACAATACAGAATGGCTCTCTAGGGAATCAACTCACTTTGACCCAATATTTAAGATGGATAGTTGACAATGTTGAATCATTAATAGTAAATAAAATGCACTGAAAAGTCTTCGTTAAACAAAGACCTTGTATTGATGACAGTTGCCAAATAGGTAACTGATAAGGGGAGCAGAGCGTAAGGGAAGAAAGAACGCTCTCTTCAAAGGCAGGAAGTGGCATAGCTGGTTCTCTTCCGGCATTGGAAAAGTAGATGAAACGGTAAAAGTCATATAGTTCAGGTCTCTTCTGTGTGCTAGATACTTCAGAGCACTGGCTCTTCGGAACGAGCCTCTAATGAGTAACTGGTAATCCCTTCGCAGAGAAAATAGGTGTATTTTCACACCTCTTCTCCCATGGCAGAGATAAAGAAACGGACCAGAAAGATGCTTGAGAAAACTGAAACCATTCGGCAAACTGGAGACTCAAGAGCAGGAAAGACCAGGCTGCGACCTCAGTTGGCAATCATTAACTATGAAGTTCATTCAACCCAGTCATTCGAACTTGTTTGGATTCCTGGATCTTTGATCAGCACCACGTGCATTCAAGGGGCTTGTGACTTAGTTGGAGGAGTAGGATTATGCTATCATAAACTTAAAAGGCCTTGTTTGAACACCAAAGAGATACCATTAGCAAGGACAGTGGGGCACTGCAGATGGTGGGGATGACTGTGTGCGGTGTCACGAGAGAAGATGTTAGAGGAGAGGACTATGTTGGGCACTGCCACGGACTAACGGTCCCCCCAGATTCATGTGTGGAAGTATTATGCCACAGGGGGATTATATTTGGACATAGGACCTTCACAGAAGTAAGGAAGGGTAAATGAAGTCATCAGGGTGGAGCCTCAATTCAATAGGATCACTGCTCTTCTGGAGAGAGTCGCCAGAGAGCTTGTTCTCTCTCTCCCTCGGTGTGAGGACGCAATGAGAAGGGAGCTTTCTACAAGCCACGAAGAGAACTCTCACTAGAAACCAACCTTTCCAAACCTTGATCTGGGACTTCCAACCTCCAGACCTGTGAAAAATAAAGTTTCCGTTATGTTTAAGCCACACTGCCCATGGCATTTTGAAATGGCAACCCAACCAAACTAAGATGGGCACTGAAGGCAGCCCCAGCATCCCTAGAGAGGTAAAGGACGTGATACTGGGTCAGAAGTTGGCAGACTAGACCCAGCCTGTCACACTTTCTTGTCTAGCCTATGAACGAAGGATGATTTTTACATTTTTAAATGACTGGGAAAATACCAAAAGGAGAATATTTTGTGATATGTGAAAATTATATGAAATTCACATCTCAATGCCCACGAATAAAGTTTTATTGGAACACAAGCATACTCATGCCTTCACATACTATGGCTTCTGTAACACGATTCCAAGAGAGCTGAGTTGTGGTGACAGAGACAGTGTGGGGTCTGAATAACCCAAAACACTTAGAAGCTGGCCCTTTCCAGGAAAAATCTGTCAACCTTGGTCTAGTTTGGTGCTTCTTAAACTTTACTGTATATATGTATCACCCAGGGATCTTGTTAAAATGCGGATTCTGGGGATCCCTGGGTGGCTCAGGGGTTTAGTACCTGCCTTCAGCCCAGGGCGCGATCCTGGAGACCGGGGATTGAGTCCCACTTCAGGCTCACAGCATGGAGCCTGAGTCTCCCTCTGCCGGTATCTCTGCCTCTCTCTCTCTCTCTCTCTCTCTCACTCTCTCTCTGTGTCTATCACGAATAAATAAATAAATCTTTAAATAAATAAATAAATAAATAAATAAATAAATAAATAAATAAGGATTCTGATTCAGTGTCTCTGGGCTGGAGCTTGAGTGTGTATATTCCCATAAGCTCCAGGTGACGTTACTGCTGCTGTATGTGGACTACAACTTGGTTAGGAAGTTTCAAAAATTCACTTTGTCTAAGATCTGGATCTTCAATTAGAGGACATCTTCCTTAATGATCTGGTTGGTTGGGTAATCAGCACCCACTATTAACAGCGTTATCTTAGGATTCACCCCAAAATTTAAAAACCAGTTCTTAACAGGGGATGGGTAGGACTAAAACCCAAAGGGAATCTCTGGTTTACATGCTTGCTATTGAAAGCCACTGTAACAAGGAAAATATGTCAAAAGTGACCATTTGCAGCTTATGTCATTGTAATAATTTTTTTTATTTTTATGTTTTTCCCCTTGATCATTATTTTTTTCATTATGTGTAAAATAGCTCTTGTTTCCTTTCTATGCGATGCCCAAATCTCTTTTTTGAAGATGTGAAAAGAGGCCAATTCTCCCTCTCTCTTTTTAAGCTTTAAGAGTAAAACATCTAAAAGTAAATATTGAGATTTAAGCTGATGAGAAACAGATTGGGTATTGCCTGTCAACGCCCCAAAGGCCACAAAATAAATGGTAAGGTAACAGCAGCCCCAGCTCATTAAAATGCAGCCTGTATTCACTGAGATTTCATATGCATGTCTTCCCTCCACTGTCTCCTTAACAGATGTCATCGAATCAGATCTACAGGGCCAGAGAAATGAAGTGCAAATACCACCCCAGGAGCCACTGAGACCCGAGCTGCAGGCGCCCCAACCTGTGAACCACACATGTGCAAGTGCATGGGTGTAAATTTATCAAGCAGATCCCAATATGTCATCGGAACCAAAAGTGAAATCTGGCATTTTCGAGATTTTGCTCTAACAACATTCTGATGTCTTAGTACACAACGCCTGTTCGGGCCTCGTAGAAACCCAGCTATGCTATCGTGTAAAGTATGTGGACAAGTACATCGCGTATTTCCACACTGTGTGGAAGGGTCTGTCAACATTATGGATAATTAAGCTTTCTTTGTGGTTTTTGCTGATTTCTGCACTTTTGATTGCTAAGTGCAGCACCGATGTTATACGAGCGTCCTTAAGTCAAACAACGGTCTTTGGCCTGTATTCATCCATATCCTGTAGTTCAAAGGGTAAGGAATGAGAAAGAGCAGTAAGAAGCCATAAGTTATTTCACTTTAAGCCAAAATAGCACCTGGGCTATAATGAAGATGAAGGATAATATCGCTCCCCGTTAAGGAATTCTTAGTACGTACTGTGCTACTCACGGCATATTAAGGCAAGACGCTATACATAAGGCATTTGGTATAATAAAAGGAAGCAAACAATACATTCTCCTTTAATCATCCTTACAAAGTTTTCTTTCTTCCTTCCTTTCTTTCTTTGTTTCTTTTTCTTTGTTTCTTTCTTTGTCTTTCTTTCTTTTTCTTTCTTTTTCTTTTTCTTTTTCTTTCTTTCTTTCTTTCTTTCTTTCTTTCTTTCTCTCTTTCTCTTTCTTTCTTTCTTTCTTTCTTTCTTTCTTTCTTTCTTTCTTTCTCTTTCTTTCTTTCTTTCTTTCCTTTCTTTTTCTCTTTTAAGGTTTCTCTCTCCCCATTTTATAGATGGTAAAAGTGAAGTATATAAACAGAGTACTTTGGCCAAGGTTGCACAGATGGCAAGCTACTTAGCAAGGGCTGGCTGTTTGCAGCTGTTAGCAAGGCTGTCCCAGGACAATGCACCACAAAACTCCAGACTGCTAAGAAACAGCATCCAAAGCCTTTAAAACTTCCCAACTCCACTCGATTGAAGGGCAAAACCCCTTGGGATGATTTATTTTGTAAAATGGCGTTGGTTTGTGATGTCTGCTTCTCTAGCTCAGATGGAGTAGCTTGTGGCGAACCATAACTCCTGCCAAGAGAAACTAGAAAAGCTGGAAAAAATATTTAAAAAAAAAAAATCTCTTTAAAGGCATGAAATCTTTGCTAAAACAAGGAAAACTGAAGGGCCAAGATTTCAGAGAGAGGAACACTTCAATAAAAGTGAGCTGATATTCTATAGAAACTTTTTCCTTGGGGGCATTTGCTAATGCTCAGTGCAAAGAATCTAAAAATCCAAGATTTGCCTGGACGCAGGCCTATAGAAAGGACGAGAGAAATCAGTGGGTGTTTGTGGCCTTGCAGATACAAAAATGGAGACCAGAACAATCAGGACGCCTCTTAGAAGAGGGAACGACAAGGGAAACAATGTCAGTTTTCTCCCCCCAAGAAGAATGAAGTTATATGGGAGGATAAAGAGGTAATTACAAAACCTCTACAGAGAGAATGGAGTTTCCTGACAGTCCTCAGCTACTGAAGAGACAAGGATTAGAGGGTGAGACTCATTAAAGGGGCTGGGGCAGGGGGCGGGGGAGTGATCACCCCGGGCTCTTTGTTGAAAGCCTTGAAGGACTATATCCTAGGAACAAAATGAATGAGAGAAAATGCAACTTAGACTGACTCAACTCAGTGCCTTTTTGGGTTAAACTGATCAGCTTCCACTCTTTCTAGCAGAGAAAAGAATAAACCTCTGGGTAGGAAGATAACACAAACTGAATAAAGTACTATATATATATATACACATACATATACATATATAAAATACTGTATGTAATATGTAATGTATTAATTAATACATATTATAATATATTATATTATAAAATATATATAAAATATATTATATTATATTATATTATAATATATTAATACATATATATAGTATTTAGCATTCAATCAAGAGTGACTGAACAAGATACAGGACAATATATATTTTTAAAAAATATATATTAAAAAAAATAGAGACCCACAGTGAGCAGATATTTTAACTAGAAGTTCAAGAAAATGAGAACAAGCTAGAGAAAACAAGATTCAAATAATGAATAATTTCATCAGAGAAATGGAATTTATTAGAAGACTCCAATGCAAATGTTGGAACTATAAAACACAGTAAGTATTATTAAGAACCTACTGGATGAATTTATCAGCCAATTAGACACTGCATAAAACAATGTTAACAGAATGGAGAAAGTCACCAGAGAAGCTCAGCATTTTTTTTTAAATAAAAAATACAGGGACGCCTGGGTAGCTCAGTGGTTGAGCGTCTGCCTTCAGCTCAGGTCGTGATCCGGAGGTCCTGGGATCAAGTCCCACATCAGGCTCCTCTTGAGGAATCTGCTTCTCCTTCTGCCTGTGTCTCTGCCTCTCTCTGTGTCTCTCATGAATAAATAAATAAAATCTTTAAAAAAATAAAATAATAAAATAAAATAAAATAAAATAAAAAATACAGAAAAAAATGAATAAGAGATGGTGGGCTACAATAGACATACGTAACATCAGGTAGTCGGGATACTGTTGAGAGAGAAAATGAGGTAGAAGCAGTATTTAAAGACATAATGACTAAAGGTTTTCCAAACTGATTAAGGACAGGAACTCTCAGATTGGAAGCTCTCCATGAACTTCAAGCAAGATCAGAGCGATGCGTACACACACATACACACACAACACACACTCTCAATCCCTCATAAAATTACCCAAATGGCTGAAAGCCAGAACCATGAAAAACATTAACAACAGAGAAAACAGGCCTTTTTTTCCCCCAATAAACTTATAACTGGCTTCTTAACAGAAATGATGGGAGCCAAGGAAAGTAACTGGTAGCGTGGAATCCTACACCCCACGGACGCATCCTTCAATGGTAAAGATGAAATAAGCACATTTTCAAGTAAACGAGACCTGAGAGCCCCTTCCTCTGGCTGGCAGCACGGGGGCCGCCCGATGCCCGGGGTCCCTGGAAGCAGCAGGTGCCTGTCAGAGGCGTCTGGGCCTTCCTGCACACCCAGGCCGGCAAGCTGGCCAAGCATGAAGAGCTGGCTCCCTGCGGGGAGAACTGGTTCTACACCTGAGCGCTTCCCCAGCACAACACCTGTTCCTCCAGGGAGGGCTGGGGTCGGCTCCAGGGCCAGGGTCCAGGGCCAGGATGGGAGGGGGAAGGTAGAGAAACCATGCCTGGCCCAGCCACTGTAGCAGAGGCCCCAGGAGTGTGGCCACTGGGTCCTCCAAGCCCTGCAGGGCCTGAAAATGGTGGGAAAGGCCCAAGGTGGGGGCCGCCAAGGGAGGCCTCACAGACAGAGGGGTCTGCACGGAATCCTGGAGAGACGGCAGCTGCCAACAAGGAGCATTAAGAACAAATGCTGGATTAATAAATTGTCTCCTTCAAAACAAAACAAAACCACCACAAAACAGAAGGTTTGTCACTAGCAAACCTGCAGGAGAGAAAATTCTAAAGGGAGTTCTTTAAGCAGAAGGAAACAAGAAAACGCCAGATGGAAACAGAAAGGGTAAATATATGGGTGACTGTATTTCAACAGCAATTAATGTCTTGTGGGCTTTAAAACATACTTAGAGTTAAAATCCATAACAAAAATCAGAGGATGGGGAGGGATAAGTCCAATTGCAGCATTCAAAGATGCCACCATTATTGGTAGTAGTGATTTGATTTTAAAATCGGATTGTAATACAAGTCAAAACATGGAAACTGGTGGCCAAAAATCAAAGGCACACGTTGATGTCTCTGGGGCATCCACTATAACAAAAAAAAAAAATAAATGAACATATAAGCAACAAGTTAATAGAGTGAAAAAGGCAATAGTTACGATCACTTTTACAAAGGCATGAAAGGAGAGAAATGGGGATACTGCAATCACTGGGATCAACAGAAAAAAAAAAAAGACAGATATAAAGCCAAGGATGTCACTAATTAAGTTCTAATGGATAAAACATTCCAATCGAAAGGTTAAGATTACCAGGTTAGACATTAAGGACACAGGAAGCTGGGGATGTTGAGGATGCACAATGACATACGATGCAAGTATCACCAAAATAAGCTGGGAGGACTATAGTAACAGGAGCGACTGCAGATTTCTTTTTGAAGGGATTCCAGGGAGGTAAACCCATTCTAGAAAAGAAAATCCAACTTCCTATTTTCTTATGGGTTTAAATTGTTCTTATGTGTTTTTTTGTTGTTGTTTTGTTTTTTGTTTTTTGCTTTTTGTTTTTTTTATTTTTATTTTCTCCATATTGAGAAAATTAAAAAGGGAGACAAGCCAAGACCCTGATGTTTTCTTGGAGGAGGATGGGTCAACTTCCCAAGAGGTGACAACAGGCCCACAGTGGCTGCTGCTCCCAGGTCACAGGGCTAGAATCCTACATGGACAGGAGCTCAGGGGACAAGCAGAGAATTGGAAACCCCAAATATCACGACCATCCACCAGAAAACATGTAGAGCTTCTTATAAACTTCATGTCCTGAAGTCAAGCATCCCGAGTCATCCCCTATGGCTTGGTTCACCTTTCCATCAAATACATTTGCCTACCTGTCCTTCCTTCTTTCTCTCCCTTTCAAACCCTTCCTGTGCAGTCAGCAAATGCATTGTTGTCTCAGCCTCTTCATCAGGTGCCCCTCCCCTCTGCAGCCTCCCCTGCACCCCGGCTGTGCCTGCGCCTCGTGATCATGGCTCTGCGGGGGGCACCACTGCCTTCTTCCTCTGCTTTCACAGAAGCACAGGGCTCGTAAAAACCAAACCCTGGGTGTACACAGTCCACTGTGAGCCTCCCGTCAGCCTCACCGGGATGGCTACACATTTCGGGAGAAAATCACACACCCTGCCTGGCAACACCCCTCTGCTGTGGCAGCCTTGGTTTCCAGTCACTATAACAAAGTATTATGTCCTGTCCTTTCCCCCCATCAAACACTCCCCATACTTCTCTCTCCTAGCTCTCTCCCTTCAGTGTGGAGAAAAGAAATTGTGCAACGTGAATTTCTTGGTCTTCTCACAAACAAAACTCCAATTCAAACCTACCAGCAAAGACAGGTCTCTTCTCTCCTCCTGCTTCAGTGCAGAAAATGATCTCTGCTACTAAGACTGTTCTCTCTACATATAATCTGGACCCATCTTATTTTTTTTTATATTTTATTTATTTATTCATGAAAGACAGAGAGAGAGAGAGATAGAGAGAGAGAGGCAGAGACCCAGGCAGAGGGAGAAGCAGGCTCCATGCAGGGAGCCCGACGTGGGACTCGATCCCAGGACCTCGGGGTCACACCCTGAGTCCAAGGCAGACGCTCACCTGGGCGTCCCATGGACCCATCTTTCCCCCCCCCAAGGACCTGGAGTGATTTTCTTCTCCTCCCCTGCATCGTCAGCCTCCCACTGGCTCACTGGCCACTCTTATCAATATTTTAAAATACTCTGATTCTCTTAAAACAAGTATTTTGTTTTTACAGCAACCTCTACAGCTATGATTACATTTCTCTGCTCCCCTTTCAAGAGCTGTCGACTTCATATCTTCTCCCAAATGTTCACCAGCTCGACCGCCCTGGGATCCTCTGATTAAGAGAATCAAGATGTTATATTGCCAGATCTAATGAACATTAAGTTCCTACTCAAATTTCCAGGAATTTTCAAATTGTGCATTTCACCCCTCCTTCATTTGTTTTTTTATTTTTATTTTATTTTATTTTATTTTATTATTTATTTATTTATTTATTTATTTATTTATTTTTTCCTTCCTTCATTTGTGACACAATTCCTTCCTTTGGTTTCTTTGTTTATGAGAGAGAGAGAGAGAGAGAGAGAGAGAGAGAGAATACATCAGCATGCACAGGGTGGAGGGAGAGACCGGGGGAGGGAGAAAGAGAGAATCTTTTATTTATTTATTTTTTATTTTTTAATTTTTTTTAGAAAGAGAGAATCTTAAGCAGGCTCCATGCTCAGCACAGAGCCTGACGCCAGGCTCGATCTCAAGGCCCGGAGACCATGACCTGAGCTGAAATCAAGAGTCTGACACGTAACAGACTGAGCGGCTCAGACACCCCCTTCCTTTGGTTTATATACCACTTTGTTTCCCGCTTTTCATCCAATGTCACTGGCTATTCCTCCTTTCTTTAATTTTTTTTTTAAGATTTTTTTTTTTTTAAACTCATGAGACACCGAGGGAGAGTCAGAGACCCAGGCAGAGGGAGAAGCAGGCTCCATGCCGGGAGCCCGACGCAGGACTCGATCCCAGGACCCCGGGGTCACGACCTGAGCCGAGGGCAGATGCTCAGCCCCTGAGCCCCCCGGGTGCTCCTCCTTCCCTTAACTTCCAATCACTGGTCATGGTTTAGGACACTTCCTTCCTGTCGACATACCCTGTCTGCTGCCAAACTGACATCCCACCCAGTCCAGTCCTCTGAGCTCCAGGTCGATAGAGCATCACCCAAGGGTCTACGGGGACCGTAATCACCGTCCTCCACTAACCTGTCCTTCCCAGCCGCCCCCAGACCCATGCACATCAACAACTGAAATCCAGACAACGGCTGAGGTGCAAGTCCTGTGAATTCCTGGGTTCCCCTCTCCCCGCAGTCCCCACGTGGTTCAGTCATTGCTTGTCAGTCTACCTCAAGACAGACAAATACCGAAACTAATAACATGATTATTTATTAATACCAATAATTATGATTTAACAAATATTATAAAGCCATAGTACAGGTGCAGCTGTGTATCTCCTGCCCATTCATCTCTGGGTCTGCTCTGATACCACGACAGCCGGTCACCTCTGTCGCGGGCCCTACCGAGCAGCCTCCCCACTCGCTGGGCGGGGGCCCACCCCACTGTCAGCCACTGCAAGCGTCTGTGGAAACGCTTTTCCTTGACTTTTTATTTTGAAATAATTGCCGATTTAAGGAGGCTGCAGGAATGGTCCCCAGCCGTGGTGTACCCCGATGTCCTCAGTGCTCACAGCGCGTACCTACAGTGGTTCGCAAATTAACAGGAAACGAACCGCTGCACCAGGAGCGTGGGCCGCCCCCAACCCTGACCCTGTGCTCACAGGTGTAAGTGGCAGCCGCTGCGGGGACAGATCTACTGGGAGGCACACTGGTCACACCACTCCCTCCGCTTCAGGTCTTTCAGCAAAGTTTCATTTTAGGGGCATCTGGATGGCTCGGTGGGTGGGTGGGTGAAGCGTCTGGCTTCAGCTCAGGTCTTGTGCCCAGGGTGCTGGGATGGAGCCCCGTATGGGGCTCTCTGCTCAGCCTCCCCCTCTCCCTCTGCCTCTCTCTCTCTCTCTGTCTCTCTCTGTCAATTAATTAATTATTTTTTAAAGAATTTAAAAAATAAAACTTTTCAACAATTTTTCATTTGAGTCAGATAAAAATCCAAATTCTTTGCCCTGGCCTGTATGGTCTGCTCCCTGCCTACCTGCCCACCTTAATGCCTCTAGGCCCCTCCCTTTCCGTGTGCCTGCTTCACTATCCATTTTTCTTCATTTCCCCAAACCTTGCCATCAACTTATCCCCGTTGTGCATATTCTTCTCTTGGTCTGAACTAGTCCTTCCCTAGCTCACATATCACGCACATCACCCTATCAAATCTCTGAGGCCATTCTTCATCAGTACCTGGATTTCCTTTCATGCATCAGGCCACAGTTTGCAATTATACATGCCTTTCTTTGCATATTGACATCTGTATTTCTCCTCGGCCAGACTATAAATTCCACTGGGGAGAGAAAATGGAGATCACAATCATCTTCTAGCTCCATTCCCTAGAATGGAGCACTAATATGTAATGTATAGCAGGTGCTCCAGCAAAGGAATAACTGAATAAATGAGATAAAAAGAAAAGAGGAAAAGAAATTAGTGAAATAAGAAAAGGAAATTCGGGTCGCCTTGGTGGCTCAGCAGTTAGACACCTGCCTTTGGCCCAAGGCGTGGTCCCAGGATACCAGGATCGAGTCCCACATCAGGCTCCCTGCCTGCTGCTCCCTCTGCCTGTGTCTTTGCCTCTCTGTGTGTCTCTCATGAATAAATAAAGAAAATCTTTTAAAAAAAAGAAAAAGAAAAGAAAAGAAAAGGAAATGCATATACTGGAAACATTCTGGGAGGCGTTGACGAGAGCCTCCATGTAAGGCTGGGGAGGTGCTAAGTAGACCTGAAGTTGCAGGCTTCTGCACTGTGCCCCTCCTCTGTGTGTGTCATAATTCTAATTAATACTAACTGGATTTAAATCTGCATCAAGGAGGGGATTTTTTTGTTATTGCGCATAGCTCCTGAACATCAGGTTTGAAAGGCACAACACATTTCAACATGGAGCTCTCGAAGCCATGAGGAGGCATTAGTCCTGGACCTTGTCTTTCAAAATGGGGTGTGGTGCCCTTTCCGTCCTCAGCACCCAGAGTCACATAGCTTCCTAGTACATAAACCAAATACCAGTGATGCCTGACTCCAATGTCTTAAAATTAGATATGAGAGACATCAAAGGAAAAGAGGAAGATTAAGAAAACAGAGGAAATTTCATGGTTTGAAAACTTTGGAGAATTTCTGATGAAAGACCAGACAACTGAACAGAGAGTGTCCTTTCCCAGCGAGCTGGTGCCTGGTTTCCAACCCAGGCTCTGTCCCCAGAGAGCAAAGACCAGCGGCCTCATCTGTCTCGGCTTCAGTTTTCTGGTCATTAAAGACCCTCCTAGTTCATACAAGGTATAAAGCTATTTTTCACATAAAGCTGTAATTCTACATTGCCATATGAATGGGAAAACAAAAAGAGAAGAGAAAGAAGAAAAATAACATGTTGTTACTGTTGTCTGGTTCCTGTTTTTTGAACAGGTGATCTCTTCCGCATGACGAAACTCCCTATTTTTTGTGGCTTCACTGTAGCAGGAGAGATGCCATTTTCCCCTACCTTGTTAAAAGCTCCTATTATAGAAATTGCCAGATCTATTAGTAAATCTTAATTACCACTTTTTGTGCTGCTTTTAGCCTCTAGTGGGGCAAAATTGCCATGATTTATGCTTTACTAACAATGATATTTTTACATTAGTAAGCAATTAAAGAACCCAACAGCACTCCTGGGAACTTCAGAAAACTGTAGAACGACTGCCATCATTTTGATTTATATCTACTCTAGTTGTATTTACAGAAAACTTATAAAGGAGGACTATTGTGTCAAAATGTTGATGGTGCTCAAAATAAATGTTTGTGAAAAGAGAAGCTTTTAGGTTCATGCTTCACGTTGCCTGAGAAACATCATATGTTATAGAGAATCAGCTCAGACAAGGTCACATCAGGCTGATGATCAGTGTTGGGTCGTAGACTTGTCGGCCTAGGAAATTCAGACGGAAGGGATTTGACCTCAGGGTGAAGTTTCTATATTCCTTGTGTCTAGAGGTAGCAGGTGACAAGTGAGCCTGATTTTAACTTGGAGATTGTGGAGAATTGCATCCCTTTACATTTAAAACAGCACGGAGACCTCTTAATAAAAATATCCATTGTGAATGAAATAGCTAAAAAGGCAGGTTGTCCTGCAAGCAGTGAGCAGGATGAAGCCGGGAATTACTGCTCCTCTTCTCCAAGACATAGACTATTGGAAAATTGATCCTTCTAATTCAACAGAAAGATTTACTTCTCACATTTTTGAGGTCTCACCATAGAAGATCTTTTCTATCTATCTTTCTGTGTTTAGTTTTATTTTGCCTTCTGCAATCTTTCTGTTCTCTACATGTACTACCAAAACCTTACTTTATTATGCAGAAAAAGGCCATATGATAGAATAATGATAGAAAAATTATATTGGATTAGAATGTGAATCCTTTAATTTAAATCTTTCTGAGCTGCCCATATTTAACCAAAAGCTGATAGGAGCCTAAAATCTATACTTTTCCTAGAGTCACAGAGCCTGCCCCCTGAGCAGCAGTGCCAGCCAGCAGCATCTGGAGCTTGGGCGACAGCAGAGTCGCTCCCTACCCCAGACTTACTGAATCAGAGTATTTTAAGCCGAGGATTCGTGGGCACATTAGTGTTTGAGAAACCCTGTCATAGAAGGTTAGCAGAGAAGGGGAAGTCAGGGAATTTCCTGTCTACTGGGAAATTTTCATCATGATACCACAAGGTCTGTAGCTCTAAGAAAAGATGAAGAAGGGGCACCTGGGTGGCTCAGTGGTTGAGCATCCATCTTTGGCTCAGGTTGTGACCCTGGGGTCCTGGGATCGAGTCCCACATCGGGCTCCCCACGGGAAGCCTGCTTCTTTCTCCCTCTGCCTGTGTCTCTGCCTCTCTCTGTGTCTCCATGAATAAATAAATAAAATCTTTAAAAAAATTAAAAATGAGGAAGAAGAGGAAGAGGAGAAGAGGGCTAGGGGGAGAAAGTGAAAGAAGAAAGAGGGAGAGAAGGAGAAGAGGGGGACAAAGACTGGGGAGAGGAAGAATAGAAGATGGGGGAGGAGGAAGAAAGAGGTGGTCATGGCTTTTTTGTCTGAAAATTACATCCGAAAAGTCCTCTTTTCTAAATCTGTCCAACGATGAACCAAACCTCTAATACCAAATTTGCATAGTTATCCTTTTTACACTGGGGGCATGCAGAGAGCAAAAGGACCTCCTTTGACCTCAAATTTCCTGTTTTAATAAAGCATCTTGCACATGCCTCCCGCCTGGAAACAGCACTATGTGGCAGGTGGCTTAACCGTAACTTGAAACTTTGCATTTAAATAACCAAGTCTCAGCGTCTACAGGGGGAGACTTTTACAGCATCTCAGAAGGAGCTCCAAGGGTCCCACAGATTAAGCAGCAGTCAACGTCGATTCGATGCCATTTCACATGAAGATTTCTAGAGAAATGGGAGAGCAGCAGTCAAATCTGATTTCATTTAGGCATTTTCCTCTCTCTTCTCTACTACAGGTTGTTCGACACCCATGCCGGTGTTAAACACACAGAATAGTCTCCTGCCTACTTGCTCAGCACGTCCTCCCAATCAGACAATATTCTCACGGTTTACAAAAGCACATTAATACTAGAGGAGCCGAAACAACCCACACTGACTTTGTTTCCACTTTCTTCTAAGTACTGCTGCTTCAGGAAAGTCTGTGGTTTACATTTTTAATTAAACTATATTTAGCCGGAAATTTCTGGTAAAAATCTCTATTAGGAATTAGAGATAACTGCAGAGTATTGCAGGACCTGAGGAAATGCAGTTAATCAAAGGAGATCCTCCAAAAATGAGGAATAATTCTAGAGGAAGTAAGGACAGTGGCAGATAAATGCAGAATAAACAGAGAACAGCCTCTTTCTTTCTTTTTTTTCTTTCTTTTCCTTTCTTTCTTTCTTTCTTTCTTTCTTTCTTTCTTTCTTTCTTTCTTTCTTCTTTCTTTCTTTTCTTTCTTTCTTTCATCTTTTTATTGGAGTTCGATTTGCCAACATATAGTATAACACCCAGTGCTCATTGTATCAAGTGCCCCCTCTTCTTTCTTTTCAAACTTTGTCTTTCTCTTTGTCCTCAAATCTATGAAGCTATATTCCTGATCAAGAATTAAAGAAACGTCTAATTAGGAGGACAGTTGTTCATATGCCTGTGCAGCCAAAACTTTGTTATTGTCTCTCTCTTTTTTTTTCTCCTGGTTTTACTGAGATGTAATTTATACACATCCTTACACAAGTCTAAGGTACGCAGCGTGATGGTTGGAGTTACATATCTTGTGAAATGATTGCCACAGGTTTATGTAGCACCCGTCACATCATATAGGTACAATAAAAAGAGAAAGAAAAAAAATATGTTTCTTCCCTGTGATGAAAACTTTCAGGATTTAGACTCGTAATAACTTCCATGGGGATCATACGGCAGTGCTAAGCACAGTCATCACGTTGTACGTCGTATCTCTGTCACTTATTTATATTGTAACTGCAAGTGTGTACCTTCGGACCACCTTCACTGGGCTTACCCTTTCCCCACTCCCTACCTCTGGTAACGATAAATCGGATCTCTTCTTCTATGAGTTAGTTTGTTTAGATTCCACATGTAAGTGAGATCATACAATATTTGTCTTTCTCTGTCTCACTTATTTCATAGAGAACAACGCCCTTAATGTCCATCCATGTTATCACAAAGAGCAGGATTTCCTCATCTTCATGGCTGAATGGTATTCCATTGTGTGTGTGCACGTGCATGTCTCTCTCCATTCATCTGCCAATGGGTACTTAGGTTGCTTCCACATTTTGCTTATTGTAAATACTGCTGCTATGAACAGGGCGGGCAGTAGATATCTCTTAAAATATTATCTTTTCCATTGGACATATTACCAGAAGTGGGATTGCTGGATCATATGATAGTTCTATTTTTAACTTTTGCGGCTCCTCCATACTGTTTTCCATAGTGACTGTACCAATTTACAATTCTACCGACAGTGCACAGAAGTTCCCTTTCCTCCACGTCCTCACCAACATTTGATGTCTCTTGTCTTTTTTTACATCATCCCACCCTCTTTAGTGATTAAGCAGCATTAGGAAAGATCTCAGGCTCCTAAAAACCAGTATCCTAAAGAAGAACTCATATTCTGAGCAGCCTTGTAATCAGAGGGACCGTTGATGCAATTGTCCAAGAGCTGCTACAGTAAGCCCATCAATGTTTCCTTTAATGTTTAGTCTTCTAATTAATTAGTGCTTTTAAAATTGTTTTCAACATGTTTTTCATTATTGTTAATCACAACATCCCAGGGAGACAGGATAGGCAGACAATATTTTCTTCATTTTATAGGTATGTTAACTGAAGCACTTCTGGGTACAGAGTACTTTGATAAAAAAAATTACCAGGGGATCCCCTGGTGGCTCAGCGGTTTAGCACCTGCCTTCGGCCCGGGGCATGATCCTGGAGACCCGGGATCGAGTCCTACATCGGGCTCCCTGCATGGAGCCTGCTTCTCCCTCTGCCTGTGTCTCTGCCTCTCTCTGTGTCTCTCATGAATAAATAAATGAAATATTAAAAAAAAAAAAAACAATTACCAGAGTTCAGTTTTTAATAGTCTTCTAACACACTTCTTAATATTTAACACTAACTAGCCTTTCCATCTGCATGTACATTCTACCAGGGATGGGGTTCCCTTTAGATGTCTTAATCACTGGTTGTGGTGCTACTGATTATTGCCACGCTGTGGCAAAGACTACGAAAGTCATTTGATATTTGGAAAACATGCTAGAGATCAGCATGTGTCCAATCCATCCAGGTATCACTAACCCTCCGAGTCCGCAGCATAATATCTGGAAGCATTTTCAATACAGTTATTAATTCCCTTCTACCTGTTTCTGGGTGAATACATTTTATGCCTTTTCTTAGTTGTACATTCTAAGTATAAAATCTGAAACTACATCCTGCCTAGAAGAGTTTTTCTTGTTCCCCACAGAGAACAATAGCATATGTCTCTACTGTTTAAGAGATAGTGAATAATTTACCAAATCAGAACATTCTGTAAAAGACACTGTTTTGCTTTGATGCTCTTGTGTAACTGCCACTGACTTTAATGAGAATTACACACATCTGTCATTGGACAGAATCAACCCCATTATTTATTAAAGCTGAAACCCACCATTTTCCATAAAGCTTTCCTGTAGTCAATAATTAACAGATATAAGACTCCCAGATTTGTGCTGCATACTCTATCTTTCTGATAAGTAAAACATGGTGGTGAAAGAAAATGAGCTAGGGAGAAATTTTCTTGGCCTGACACTGTTTTTCCTGGTTCTCACAGCCACACAACTAGATTTTCTATCTTGGGTGATTAAACAGGAAGCAAATAGCTTCAGTGATTGCTTGTTTCATTGCTATCACACAATCTGTTATGGTAAGTAAGGAGTTCATTTGATTAGTTGGTATAAATCAACTGCTTAATATTTTGCAGAATCACCAGGAGGACATAATAAGGACATGAAGTCCAGATGATTATCTTTAGGAATCTGTAACCCTGGACTCTCTCCTTGTTACTCAAAGGGCCCATCAGCAGGCCAGTTATATTGGCATCCACTGGAACTTGTTGGAGATAGGACCCCACACAGGTCTAGTAGATCAGAAATGCTGAGGTATCTCCTATTGCTGCTTTAATAAGCCCTCCAAGTGATTCTGATGCTCACCAAAGTTTAAGAACCACAGATCTAAACTATTATCTATGACCTTGCAAAATAATCACCATCTGGAACAAGATGGAAAAGTAGTATTAATATTCTTACCTTCTTTTCTGTGTGCTTATGTATCATAAAATTATATTACTTTGTAATATAAAATATGTTTTCAAATGAAAATTATCCACCCTACGTTTGATTAATTTCCTAGATCATATTTGCTGTTGAACTGTCCTTTCTGATTTGGAGAAAGGGATGCTTTACATGTTTAATTACTTTCTCTTCATGACATTTAAGCAATGTTTCCTGCCCTTTGAATTCCAATTATTTGTTATAACTTAATGTATTCTGGAATTTTCATTGAAATACAATATATCAAATAAAACACTCATAATACTTGTACATTTGTTTTCCTAATTTTTCTATCATTATCTACTTCTCCTTTGCTAGCAAGAACTGCTAACACCCCCTTCTGGGGTACAAGTATTTCAGTACAGAGAGATCCTGCCCATTTATTTCCTATTCCCCCCAAGTCTTCTGATACTCAGCAAGAGTTGCCGATTATTCTACAGTTCTTTGTAACGGGGATGGGGGTGGGTAAAAGCTATTGGTGCCAGTACACAGCCAGACAGTGCATAAAAATGTCTAATGATGCAATTTATCTGCTAGACTAAAATATATTTCATAGGATGGAAGAAATAACTCTTTTAGTGCTGCATTCTCAGTACATTCTGCATTCAAACCTCCTGAAATTTTCTGTGGCAACATAGTCCATATTGCGATGATGGATAACTTATTTCCAACAGTGCTGTAAAGTGATTATTAATCCATAAGCATTCGCCTGCTGAGATATTCTATGGTTTTAAAAAAGTTAAGAACCATTTCCACACTGTTGGAGCTATTATAATCTTTCCGAAGCCTTCGGTGTAGGACCTCCTGTCTGTTGCCATATTTCTGTATTAATTTAAGCTGATTGCCAAGACTTCTTAGCACCATACAGTCGAGCTCCAGAACCATAGAAGAACCCACAAGTCATATTATGACGGAGACTGTTACTGGGCCCATAAATGCAATGAGCAGTAGTCACCACGTGGGACTTTCATGTTACAAATCTCAAAGGTCAGAATAATAGAAGTATCACATTAAATCACAGAATTTCAGAGGCAAAAAGAACCTTTGACAATACCAAGACTAGTTAATTAAAAAATATGGGGACGTGTGTGTGTTGGAAAACCTGATCTCCCAAAAAAGCAAACAACAGAATCTTAGAACCTTAGGTGGAAAACAGACAAGAGTGGCTTGCTCTGCTTGATGGAATAAGGGGCCGAAGTCCTCCTATTTCTCTCTGCTCTTGGCAGAGAGCTACTTAGTCACCTCCTTAGAATCACTGGTACCTAGCCAAGCTCAGAAAATTCTGGCTTAGTACAACTCCTTATATCTTGCAGATGAGAAAATGAAGACCAGAGGCTCCAGATCACTCACCCCACCCCAACCTCAAAGACTACTGAAAACAGAATTTGGCCAATGTACATGTATCCTGACTCCCAGTCCACTGATTTTTCCACCAAACCTAGAAAAGCAAAAGCTGACTAAGGAATGCTAAATAGGAAAAGGATAAGAATCATAGAGTTCTTCCAGGAGTAGGGGTGGTGTTCATTACAGGTTCCATCCCACCCCTCAGGCAAAACAGTAACAAAATCTAAGACAATGTCAGGAGTAGGTATGACGAACCAAAGCAGATACCTCTCTAGTCTGAACTTAAATGAGACTAGCACAAAGATCCATCAAACACCAAGAATAAACAGATTAGGCAGGAGGGTCTTGAGAACCATTACTTTTAAACTGGGGTGGGGTGAGGGGAATAGAATGCAGTTTTAAACAGAAAGAATGGGAAGGGGGGAGTGGAAATCACAGTACAGGCAGGCATACAGTGGTTAAGTTTGTTTACTCTCTCTTTTTTTGATTCCAACTTAAGGAAAGTCATCAACATGAAATACAGAAACAAAATAAGAGAACCTGGAGGAAAGAGATCTGATTCGGGGAGAAAAATACTGTAAAATAACCACAACAAACAAAAACAAATTATCAATATTCCCAGAGAGCTAAGAGAAGAAATTGCCTCCACTGAACAAGAACATCAAGCTTCAGAAAGGGAACATTGAGAGAACACAAATGAGTTCTTGGGTATTAAAAACATATGACAGCAGCAAGAGCTGAAAGACAAAGAAATTTCCTAAAAGGTGATGCACAAAGACCAAAAGATAGACAATCAGTACGAATACATAAGGAGGGTGCCTGGGTGGCTCAGTCAGTAAAGTGTCTGCCTTTGGCTCAGGGCATGATTTCAGGGTCCTGGGATAGAGTCCCTCATTGGGCTCCCTGCTCAGACGGGAGTCTGTTCCTCCCTCTGCCCCCCTGCTCATGCTCTCATTATCTTTCTCTCTCTCTCAAATAAATAAAATCTTAAAAACAAAACAAAAGAATACTTAAGAAAACTGGGACAACAATACTGGAAATTCAACATCCACATGATGGGAATTTCAGAAAGCGAGATCAGGTTAGAGTGGAACTCATCACCAAAATAATTCACGAAAATTTCCCAGGACTGAGGGGGCATAATTTTCCAGATTAAAATACCTATAACACACCTAGTGAAATAGAAGAAAGTCACCTATATGCTTATAAAAACAGATCAACTGGGGATCCCTGGGTGGCGCAGCAGTTTGGCACCTGCCTTTGGCCCAGGGCGCGATCCTGGAGACCCAGGATCGAATCCCACATCAGGCTCCCGGTGCATGGAGCCTGCTTCTCCCTCTGCCTGTGTTTCTGCCTCTCTCTCTCTCTCTCTCTGTGTGACTATCATAAATAAAATAAATAAAAATTAAAAAAAAATAAACTGGTTTCTTTAAAAAAAAAAAAAAACAGATCAACTGAGGCAAAAAGAAGAATCTACAAGCCTCTCGTGAAAAAAAAATCACAAAAAAATGGTATGACATTGAAATGGCTTTGGACTACTTGAAGCTAACGAAGAATGTAATGTTTTCAAAGTACTGATGTCCAACACAGATATCTATTCCTAGACAAATTATTGGTTATATTTATAAGTGGAATAAAGACATTTCAGACACGCAAAGTTCCACAAGTTTGCCTCCAAACACTTTTTCTCAAAATCTATTGGAGAAAGGATTCTACCAAGCTGAAGCAGTAAGATGAGAAAGGGAGACAAGAATGTGGTGAGTTGAAGGGTGACCTCCCTCCAAAACATGCCTACCCAAAGCCTGCAAATGTGGCCTTATCCGGAAAAAAAGGTCTTTGCTGATATAATTAAGTTAAGGATCTTGAGATGAGGTCAACCTGTATTTGTGGTCTTTAAAATCAATATAATGAATCCTCATTAAGAGACAGTCAGAGGGGGATCCCTGGGTGGCGCAGCGGTTTAGCACCTGCCTTTGGCCCAGGGCGTGATCCTGGAGACGTGGGATGGAGTCCCACATCGGGCTCCCTGCATGGAGCCTGCTTCTCCCTCTGCCTGTGTCTCTGCCTCTCTCTCTCTCTCTCTCTCTGTGTGTGTGACTATCATAAATAGATAAAATTTTTTTAAAAAAAGAGAGAGACAGAGGGAGGTAGGGTTGGTGAGTCCCAGGGGAGAAGGACATGCGAAGAGAAGGTAGATGGAAGTTCTATGGTACCAAAGCAAAGCACGCCTGAAGCCACCAAAAACTGGAGGAATTAAGGGTATCTTCACCCCAGAGCCTGTTATCCCCAGGATGAGTGCGACCGTGCCAATCAAGTCCCTTGATTTGGGACTTCTTGCTGCCAGACCTATAGGGGTAAATCTGTTGTTTTAAGCCATCAGGTCTGTGGTAATTTGTTACAGCTGCCCTAAGATGCAAAATACAAAGGGATACAGGAAATGTAGTTGCAACACAGGAAAGAGGCAGAGAGAATCATTAGGATAGAAGCGAAGGGAGACCCCAGGATGACAACTGTGTAATCAATCCAGAATGGCTCTGGAAGAAGCTTCTTCAAAAAGATGGCATTAACCGGGGTGTCTGGGTGGCTCAGTCTGTTAAGTGTCCCACTCTTGATTTCGGCTCACATCATGAGCCAGGGTCGTGAGGTGGAGCCCATGTCAGGCTCCACACACAGCGTTGAGCCAGCTTGACATTCTCCCTCCCTTTCCCTCTGCCTCACACTGTATCTCAATAAATAAATAAATAAAATCTTAAAAGAAAAAAAAAAAGAGAGAGAGAGAGAGAGAGAGACATGGCATTGATGACTTCCTGGTGTCAACAAATGTTTTAAAAGGAGATTTAAACAACTGGCAGATAGTTTGGTTTGAGTTAGTGACAAGTACAGAGATAATTCAGCAAATGAATGGAATGCAAAAGTAAGACTTACTAAAGGTCACAAGAGGGTAAAGAATGAATGCGGATCTAATCAAAATGATAAAGCTCTATGAGGATGGTAAAGGATGGAAGCAAGTGTATGTGGTTGTGCGTGTACGCAGGTGGCTGGGTGAGTGTGGTGGGGCAAATGTGGAGAAGTTTCATTCCATAAAACTGATGCCCTAAATCTGAAAGATGAATAAGTAGTGATATGGTAGTAAATATCAGAAGGATCATCTACAGAATTGAAAACACTTAGCTCTGGGGAAGAGCAATATGCTTTGTAATAATTTAATAAAATGTTTAATATTTAATAAAATAAATCTAAATTAAAATTAAGTAAACTTAACCTCACTCATGTTACTTTATTGCAATTTAATTTTACTTAAACATTAGTATTACTCATAATAGTTTAGGTACGTGACTCATTTACTCTTCAGCACAATCTTGTGGGGGAAGGTACTCATTTTACTGATAAGGACCCTGAGGACACATGGTCAAACAATAGTGTCAGAGCCAGATTTGGAAGCTAAAGAAGTACTTTAGAGATTCTACATTAACCTCACCATTTCTTATAAAAGAAAATATTAGAGGGGAGCTAGACATACTGTTCAACAAATCATATAGAACTAGTAGGGTTTAAAAGTCATGTAAACATACAATTTTGACTTAAAAAAATAATGAGGGGGTTGCCTGAGTAGCTTAATTAAGCATCTTCCTTCAAGTCATGATCTCAGGGTTCTGGGATCCAGCCCCCCACACACTGGGCTCCCTGTTCAGTGGTGAGTCTGCTTCTCCCTCTGCCCCTCCTCCTGCTCAACCTTTCTTTTTCTCTCAAATAAATAAAAAATCTTTATAAAACATAGCAACTGGAAAAAAAAATCAGAAGCTAAAAGTTGCTATTCTGCCATTTTTCTGGTGTTGCCTTTGCCTAACAATCAGAATAATCTGGCAGTGGGAATGGGTTGTTGCCCATGGAAAGGGATGAATGTTTCGTTGGTCAGATAAAAACTTTGACCCACTCTTGGTTGTTCCAGGTATCAAATGGTGTAAACTGGAAAACACCACCTCCAGGACTGTCTGTGAGGGGCAGAAAGTGGACAGAGGTATGGACTCCAAAAAAAGAGGCAACTTGGAAAGTTCTTGGGAAGACAGCCTTGCAGCCACATGCACCAGCCTGCACACATCCCTATAATATTTGCATTCTTGTGTCAACACTTCATTCCCATACACGAACCAACACCTGTTTAATCCTAGGAAAATTGAAGAATTTGAAGAAATTAATTTGCATGAAAACGAAGCAAAATATTTAAACCTCAATAAGTACGTTTGCTTTCTTTAGTTGTGCCTGAGTTTACTTAAGAAAATTATTTCCATTCTATATGAGATGAGTAAATGAAGTATTCAAAGACATCCTCATAAAGGTAATACATTTTTAATGTAACCTCTAAAATGATATATTGTGATAGAAATTTTTGAAAGGGGTATAAATTAGTCTCTTAGTAATTTTAACAAAATTTTCCTATTTGATCTATTCAAAACAGGTAAATGAAAATGAAGTATAGGGTCTAGAAATGAGAATTTCAAAATACATGTATTTGGAGGTAGATCCAAATCCTTAATATCATAGTGAATTGGCTAATTTGGTTGACAATGTGAAAATTCAAATAAAATTAAATTATGTCAGCTTCAAAAACTACAGACTCTTTAGATTTTTTATTTTTAAAGATTTTGTTTATTCACTCATGAGAGACAGAGAGAGGCAGAGACAGAGGCAGACGGAGGAGAAGCAGGCTCCATGCAAGGAGCCCGATGTGGGATTTGATCCCAGAACTCCGGGATCACTCCCTGAGCCGAAGGCAGACGCTCAACCAGTGAGCCACTCAGGCGTCCCCAGACTATTTAGATTTATGACAGCCAAAATGTAAATTCAGCAAAGACACACTCCCTTCATAGAGCCCCTTTTTGTATTTCTAATAATTGGGATAGTTAAAACTTAATGACTGTTTATCAAAAACAAGGCTCTAAATTTTAGACTTCAGAGCCACTAATAGCTCTAAAAATATGCTGACTTATTCCCCTCAAATGAGTACTATTGGTACTATTAATATCATTACTCTTTTATAGAGCATGGCATGGAGAGGTCAACTGGGACCATCAACTTGAGTTGACAGTTCCAGAACCCAGGGTCTCCCATATTGCATTCTTGAGGAGTAGGTTTGCTTGTTAATGTAAGAAGTTGGACCTCATAAGATCTTCACTGAAGGAAATGTATCACCAAGGGACATATGTTGGTCATTCACAGCTATATTTCTTGTCTCACTTTATTTTTTTAAAAAAATTTTGTATTTATTCATGAGAGACAGAGAGAGAGAGAGAGAGAGAGAGAGAGAGAGAGAGAGAGAGAGGCAGAAACAGAGGCAGAGGGAGAAGCAGGCTCCATGCAGGGAGCCCGATGTGGAACTCGATCCCAGGTCTCCAGGATCATGCCCAGGCCGAAGGCAGATGCTAAACCACTGAGCCACCCAGGGATCCCCTCTTGTCTCACTTTAATAACTTCAACAAACATGAGAAGAATCCTCATTTTTTTTAAGCTTTTATTTATTTATTCATGATACACACACACAGAGAGAGAGAGAGAGAGAGAGAGAGGGAGGGAGGCAGAGACACAGACAGAGGGAAACACAGGCTCCACGCAGGGAGCCCAATGGGAGACTCAATCCCAGGATCACGCCCTGGGCTGAAGGCAGGCACTCAGCCACTGAGCCACCTGGGTGTCCCCCTCATTTTAAGCCAATGAATTGTTTTTTGTTTTGTTTGTTTTTTTTAAATAAATTTATTTTTTTATTGGTGTTCAATTTGCCAACATATAGAATAACACCCAGTGCTCATCCCATCAAGTGCCCCCCTCAGTGCCCGTCACCCAGTCACCTCCACACCCCACCCACCTCTCCTTCCACCATCCCTAGTTCGTTTCCCAGAGTTAGGAGTTTTAATAGATTGATAACTGAAGCATTCACGTTTCTTTCTCTTTTTTTTAAGATTTTATTTATTCATTCATGAGAGACACAGAGAGGCAGGGAGGGACATAGGCAGAGGGAGAAGCAGGCTCAACTCCTGGGAGCCTGATGTGGGACTTGATCCCAGGACCCCGGGATCATGACCTGAGCCAAAGGTAGGCGCTCAACCACTGAGCCACCAAGATGCCCCTCAAATGTTTATTTCTATTTAATAGTCAGTGGTTGTTTTTGTGTTTTGTTTTCTAGAATATTAGGCTGATGTAGCGTTACATATGAGGTTGCTAGAATAGAAACAGGAGGTCTTTTAGACTGAGGTTAACCTGGGTCCAAATCTCAGGTCTTATATTCACTGACTATGTGACTTGGAGCAAACTTTTTGACTGTCGAGTCTTAGGGTTAGTAATAAATTCAAATGTGCTGTGAAGAGAACTATATAGAATGAGTAGCAGCGGGTTCACCCTCCATTTACATTAGCATCCTCAATGACTGGCAGGGTCAAATCTAAGCATATAGTTTGCTACCAATCAAGAAATAGTATGCACGAAAGACAGAGATCATCAGAGATTTACTTTAGCATAGAAGGTCTTCGTTTCCTTCATTGATTTTCTTCATATTCTAGCCATGTTGATACAGAAAAGATCAAATTTAACAGAAAATGTTGTCTGCATTTGTCCTCAAATTACACTTGAATGGATTAGCTAACAACCATAATTTTGGAATTAGAGTGTGAAGAAGAGGGGCCACTTGAAATAAAACTCACTCAGAATGAAAAGAGGAGGGGCGGGGAGGAGGCAGGGAGACTGGTGCACAGTATGATTTTACAGATGTCCTAGTAGCTTTCATTGCCTGGAGACATCCTGAGAATGTTGCCTAAATAAACTATAGGCTGTAGATGAACATTTTAAGTTAAGATCAAGGGACTAAGAACAAAATGATCCCATAGCGCTTAGATCCTTCAAGATGATGAAATGAGTTTTGGTTGTAAGTGACTTTTCCAGTACAAGCAGTAACAGGAAAGTTTACCCTAGAAACACAGCTTGAAAGACTAAATCCATCCTTCTAAGAAAAGATACTCTATGTATGTGTTAGCATTTACAAAATAAGGATTATCGGACATTTACCACCAGCCAGTTGCTCTGCTAAGCATTGCACATATTGGTACGTATCATTTAAACCTCACAAATAAGTCTAAGACGTGCTTACCATTATCCCTACCATTTTCAAATAAGGAACAAAAATCAAGTAACTTGCCCAAGGATAACACCTGTGAGATGGAAAAGCTTGAACTTTTTACTAACCCAACCCCATGGCCAACAAGCTTCGCTCCCACACCAGCTGAGCCATTTCTCAACTGAGGTATTACCTACATTTTCTAGCACCATACACCTTCCTTGCACATCAGAGTCCAGTAAATGCTGACTATTTCTCTTACAGTTAAAGATATTGGCCATTTCTGTGAAAAGGCATGCATGAGAGGATTACCTCTTTAAATCATGATTAGTCATAAACCCTTCAGCAGGGATTCATTTATCAGATTAACCTAGCAGAAAACATGGATCTGAGAGTCCAGGATAAATGAAAAGGCAGATTTGATACAAGAGAGGAAGAAAGAGAATGTTCATAATTGCAAGGCACAGTTATGGGATACCAGCTACCCTTGGACATCCAGTCAGGAAGACAGTAATTTAGATGCGATAGAAGAAGCTAAGCCTCCACCTATCCTTCGTATTCCTGTAGGGTGACTGTCCCTCAGCTACAGGGTACGGCCCACCAGGCCATATCAGAATCCAACCCTCTTATGATTCTGGAAATGGAGACCCCCACAATCCAGTCAGTTCCTCTCCAGAAGACGAAACAGAACAGGAAGTGTCACGTCTCTGTACAACACGGTGTCCCACTCCAATCTACAACCAGAGATGATGAACTTAAGCTGCTGAGTTAGAATGAAAATCAGGGAATGAAAATTCTAGAGTCGCACAAATGCCTGGTCCCAGTTCCTGAGGCCGAGGTGCGGCTGATTCCTCCCATGGCTCGGAGTTGCTCAGACTGCTTGGGGTATCGCTGGCTGGTAAGTCTACCGTTTGCCTTACACTAGTCAAAACTGGGTTTCAGTTACATGTGACTAAAACAGAGAAGCAAATCTTCAGAACAGCCCACTACTACCCTGGTTTTTCCAAGGCACTGTTCCCCGTTGGCTTTCCCAAGACACTCATAAGTGATACTTTGCGGGATTCTTGTGCTTATTAAGTACCATATGGCCCATCCTACCACCTGAATATAACTGTCAGTTGACTGAAAAATAAAATTCCTTTGCAAGATTTCTCTTTCTTTCTTTCTTTCTTTCTTTCTTTCTTTCTTTCTTTCTTTCTTTCTTTCTCTTTCTTTCTTTCTTTCTTTCTTTCTTTCTTTCTTTCTTTCTTTCTTTCTTTCTTTCTCTTTCTTCTTCTTCCTTTTTCTTTCTTCTTCTTCCTTTCTTCCTTTCTTTTTTTTTAATCAGTGAGCCTATGTTGACTATTACAGGAAGTGACTTATCCAAAGTCACACGGGTAATTAGAAACAGACTTGGGACCAGGAAAGAAATCTTCTTGCTCATTCAATGCCGTCTCCCCAAGATACTAGATAGTTTGTAACAAATGGGTAAAGGTGAAAGGGAGTAATTAAACTTTTATTCCTTTCTAAATGAATGCTTTTGACTAAGCCAGTATGCTTAAAAAGCAGTGGTATTACATGACAAATTATACAAATGAAAAATTCACCGTAACATTAAACGAGTAAAGGAAAAACCATTTGCCTTCGGCTCAGACAGCCTTTCACATCAGTTTAATTAAACACTCACACAAGCATACACATACCCATCCCTAAACAATCACAAATCTAAATCTGAGGTTTATTATGCCAACAAGCCAGATGATTTGAAATAAAACTTCAAATGGATTCTGTCAGAAATGAAAAAGAACAAAGGGGAAAGAGACAATGTGGCTACATTTATGGAATATAAAATATGATTTAAGCCCTCAGGTGCTGAAGCTACAAGTACCTTATTTTTAGCCTTGAAACTCACAGCGGAGAGATTTTGATTTTCATTGGGCTCATGCAATAGGTAAGGAAGCTGACTTTAATGAGATTGCTGGCTTGTATCTACCTCCAGAGTTTTGCTTCAGTTGTTTTAGGATTCGAATGCTTCAAGATGGTATCAAAGTCCTTTCCCAAATAGTGCACGCAGTCGTTATCGGGAGAAGAACTCATCTTCTTGGTGGAATTGTTCCAAATGATTTTTGGTGAAGTAGAGAAGGCTACAGAAGGCAAAGGAGGGTGGAAATGAAGGCGATGAGGATGGAAGCCCTGACATGAAGATCCAAGTGTTGTGATAGTTGCAAATCATCTACTGGCTGGAAAAAAAATGTGTTGTTTTTGGAAATTTAAAATCATTCACTTCAATTAATATGTATCCTTTGTTATAAAACTTCTCCTTAATCCTGATCACCCCCTTTTCTCCTCTCCCCTCCTCTTAATCCCCACAATCACAAAGCTCACAGAGGCCAAGTAAAATCTCTTGAAATTGAAGAAATAGCAAAACCCTTTCTTGGTTGGCTGGTAAGAGAGGAGATGCTGGTAAGAACTCCCTTCTCCTTAGAGGAACAATGAAAGCTTGTCTCACCTCTGCCCTCATCCCCACAGACAAAAACACTTGGCTCATACCTTTCTGTATCATCAACCCTTTTTTTTTTTCCTATTCCAAGCATAAAAGTTATTTAATGCCGAGCAATAAATATCACATTTTTTTTTATTTTGAGAGAAAGCAGGAATGATACAGGGGCTTAACAGTATTATTTATTATCTACCTCATACGCATTATTTTCTGCCACTATTGGAGTTTTGCATTCATTTCCTTACAAGTAATTATTTTCATATTAGCTTTACCCTGATGGCACCTCCCGGATTTGATTGTTTTTAGGACCCACTCTATTTTCCATCTGGAAGTCAGTAGACAGAAGACCTTAAAAGATCCCCACATAAAGTTACTCAAGTATTATCTATCTCTGGACATGAAGAAAGTAAAATGCAAATGAGTGAAGTATTTCCTGGGTTTCTACCCAGAATTTCTGTGATTAGACATCAGCCTGTTGTCAATGTGAGGACGGGCAGATGGCACCAGGATGACTGAAATCGGTTCTTAGGACTCGTCCAAATCTTCTAGCTCAAATCAAAGTCTACAGAATGACTAAGATCAGAGGCATGCCTTACTTTCCTCAACTTTAAGCAGATACCAATTCTGGGACTGGGAAGAATTTTGAAGATCACATAGTGAGACCCATTAAGCAACAAAATAAAGATAACCAGTGTGGGGGCCCCATCTTCATGGTTCCCCATAAAATAGATCAGAAAGTCATCCAGTTGGCTCTCTGACACAGGAATGTAGTGTGAGTGAAGGGAAGAACCAACATGAAAAAGGGAAGAGATCAGGGTCATTTTCCTGGGTCTCTTGCTATCAAGCCATGTCATCCGGGATAACTTTTTTTTTTTTTTTTTTAAAGATTTTATTTATTTATTCATGATAGAGAGAGAGAGAGAGAGGCAGAGACACAGGCAGAGGGAGAAGCAGGCTCCATGCACCGGGAGCCCGACGTGGGATTCAATCCCGGGTCTCCAGGATCACGCCCTGGGCCAAAGGCAGGCGCCAAACCGCTGCGCCACCCAGAGATCCCCATCCGGGATAACTTACATCACTTCTCCAGGTTTCTGTTTCTTACCCAGGAAATTCTGCACCTCTACGTGAATGACTGCTCGGAATGAAGGCTGCGACCTCCTGCACTTGGAGGGACAAGTGGAGTCAAGTCTGCGAGTTCGGGGGGGTGACAGGATCCTCTGCATACCAGCAGGAGCAAAGCCCAGCTCTCGGGACCATGTGGCCTAACGTTAAAATCCCTTACTGTCTCAAACCCGAAGCTTCAAACCTGACAGGCTTGAAATCAGCAAATGAGACTTAGAGGAGGCAAAGAGGAAGTGTGGAAAGTCGGTTAATTTGGAACCTTGGACTTTTTCTTTTTATTTCTCTGTTAATGAGTCTCACAAGGCTCCTACCTTCTCCACCACCAATGCCGGCCTCCTTCCCTTCCACTCCTCCCACCTTTTTAAACAAGTATGGTCATGTTGCATGATGAACTGCCTTTCTTTTCCCCCCTCTCATAAGCCTATTAGAATCTAAGGATGGAGAGTCGAAGTGATTTTCTCCTGCTTAAGTTGTTCTTGTGGCTTAAGGCTGGGATGCGGCTGTCAAGCTTCCTGAAGTCTCAATATGATTAATCCTAAAAGACCTTCGAGATACGAACAAGTTTTCAGCAGCATTATATCAACTGACTTAAAAAAAAAAAAAAAAGCTGAGTTCAGGTCATGGTTGAACCTGAGAAGTACATCAGAAGAAGGTGGAAGGAGCTTTGCTGGGCCTCGCACACTCACCATTTCAAGAGTAGCTGATGGGAAACATTGTGACTACAGTCAGAATGACTCTGCTGAGGAATGAAACAAAGGCCCTGGAGGAAGACAAGTGACCTTGAGTTAAACATAGAAAACGGAGATGTGTCATGGGAGATGCCCACGGATTTGTTAAATTTATCATCTGAGATGAGGAGAGACCAGTGCCACCAGCCAAATGTCTAGAATCCTAGAGTTTTGACTAAGGAAGCAGCCTCGAAGGCCATGTGGCCCTGCCATTCCTCTAAATGGTGAGCTGCTGGAGAACCAGGAATGAATGGCTGGGGACTTCAGACAACCAGATGCCTAGAAGTGGGCTCCAGAGCCGACACGTGCTGAAAGTCCAGATGTGTCCTTTCCACTAAACTATGATCCCCCTCTCCTCAGAGCAGAAGTCAGCTTCTAAAAAGAACTGAACCATCTAGTGGATTAGGTTTTAGATGACTTTGAAAACCATAGATGACCAAAAGTCACCATAGGTCACTTTGAAAAAAAACTCAAGTATTTTAAAACCTTGTTTGCTCATCGATAGTAGGTTTTCCAGAAGGATAATTTCAAAAATATAGCTTCTGGTTGTGATTTGTCAGCTTTCCTTATGTGGAAAGGAATGGCTGACATCCTTTGGCTCTGGAAGATGTTTACCTGGGCTTCAGGTTAACAATCCATCCAATCGAGAGGGTTCTGTTGTTTCCCTCCCATTTGTAACAGTTGCTAGCAGAGTAGCCTCCACCTCTATGGTCACCTCCTTCCTAGGTCCATCTGTGGTTTGTCAAATACCGCCTCCAAGTCATAGCTTTATAGTAACCTGTGATGATGGGCTGTAAGCCTGAAACTGAGGCCATTCACACAACTGTTACCATTAAGTTACACAGAGAATATTCCTTTCTCTTAAAAATAGTGATTCATGGAAATGAAAAATTCATTTGGTGTCACGTGAACAGAATCCAAAGCCAAGAGTAGAATTCAGTGTTGGGCTTCTAATTTCCCTGCCAAAATTCACCCACCAAATTCAGTCCACTGAATTGGCAATACTGAAATTGAATTGCTCAAATCTCCAGAGATACCATGTTTGAGAGAGGCCCTAGTGGTTTGGGACGTCTAAGAGACTGTTTGGCCTGTTACATGGTAAGTGCTTCTGCAGGTGAGTGTGGAAAAAACATAATAATTTTTCCATCATGTCTTTCCTATTGTCATAAGCAATGCTATAAATGAATAGCCACAGAGTCTGGGCTATAAACAATCACATATTTGATCAGACTAACGCTATTTTTGGACCTACGAGCTTCCCAACCACTTCTGTTCATCTAGACCCCAAACAAAAGAATTACTCTATTAGCTCTGCCTGAAATTCTAAAAACTATTTGTCTCTTGGTTTAAGGCCGTACACGGTCCTTAAAAATACAAATATGTTAACAGAGAAATACAACAGATTAAGTTATAGATGATTCTTGCTTTTTGAAAGCAAACGGCCCCTTTTTCACCTTGATATCTCACAGAAACTGGGTGTAAAGTCAGTGTTAGTGAAATAAATGGAAGGGATATGTCTACTCCCACAAGAACACTGCATATTTGTTCATCAAATTCACTTTGGTTAGCCAAGAAGATCGTTGAAAGTAAAGGTGCTAAGAGAAATTGTTTTGGAAGGGATCGAAGAGTTGGAATCATGTGCCCTGAAGGAGAAGTCAGGTGAACGCAGATGGCCTGAACAGAGAAGGGAGCTAGTGCATCACAGACACATAAGGACTGGGGATAAGGGAACAGGACAGCAGGGAATTTTGTCTGTGAGGGTGAAAAGAACTTCATGGTACCTCTGACTTTTTTCACCGTACTGTGAAAGACGGCCTTCAGGATTAAGGAGTGCACTTGTGAGGAGCACTGGGTACCATATGCGAGTGTTGAGTCACTATAGTGTACACCTGAAACTAATGTTACACTGTATGTTAACTAACTGGAATTTAAATAAAAACTTGAAAGAAAAAAAAAAAGGCCCCCTATAAAAGACCTCCTGAATAGGCCTTGCTTAAAAACCTCTTACAGGATTTCTCCCATAGTATAAATTTAGGAAATTGTGTGGGTGACAATCTAGTTAATAAAGACTTGGGGATACTTTGTGTAACTCTGCTCTGGTCCAGCAGCTCCAGTCTGGCACAAAACCTCCAAAAGGCCTAAAGAAGACCCTGTCCTTTCTCACTGCTGCTTCAGGAAGCCATGAGGTCATTCTTCTGCGATGAAAGCTGACTTGATCATTGCCGACTGCTTTTTGGTTCTCTTCCCTTCCTGTACGACCGAATTCCAAACATGTCCATATGAGAGAAACAATAATGAAAACTCAAGGTTCAGCAAGGTCATACAATGTACTCCAAAACCTTTGAGAAAGCCTATTTTTCATTAATCTTTTCCATGATTAAAAAAAAAAAAAAAAGGCTCTGTAGGGCCCATCTGACTGTAGGGCTTGGAAGCACCTGTGAGATACCATGTCTTCTCGGTCACTATCCTGATCCATATTCATGTCAGGTTACCTTCCATTTAGCTCCGTCTAATTTCTTCTCCGTCTTGCATGACTTTGGGCTCAGAAATATATGGCAAGTTCTTGCCAGAGCCAGGACGAGGTGCTGCTGAAGTGGGTTTCTTCAGAATAATTCCTGTTGTTGTTTCTGTTGAGGTTTACCTAAGTCCGTAGCGTGCAACCTTTCACAGGTGGATGTGTTCAATCTAATCAAAATGCTGCCCCATGAGTGATCATCGTCAATAATGACGCACGCTGATAATAAAGGTCTACGTGTTCTCCTTTATACATCAAGGGAGGAAGGAACCAGGCAGTGAGGGAGCTGCGCTCTATTTTCAGGGTGTGAATGGCTATTACAGTAGAACCCATGGAACCTGTTGCCCCAGAAAAAGACTTGAGGGTTGCCTCAGCACTTGGAGGTCAGCACTAAGTACAGATTCTTCTCTTTTAGTGTCTTATGGCAAATTCTGCCCATCTGTTACTATAAGTGGACAGTTCTTTAACTTTTACAGTGTTTGTGACACAAAATTAGATTGGAAGGTTAGCGCTCCTGCCCTCCAGGAAATCAGCATCTAATTCTAGAGACAATAAGTGTGATAAAAGGATCAACAGACGATTCATAGCTTCATATTGTTTTAAAGCTGTCAGGGAATATGATATTTTGCTTTCCACTGGGGAATGTTTCTATCATGTGCCGAGACGTAGCAAACACAAAGGGACGCTGGTAACGGGAAGTCACGGGGGTTCCTGACTTAAGTATTTGGAAGCCTCCCATTTGCTGAGTGCTTCGAAACCCTTCAAATGAAACGTTTTCTATCCCGTAACTCTAACTTCACCCCTGACTTTCTGTAGGCATTACTCCAGTGTGACTGCCCTGATTGATCCCGAATATTCGCTGCTTGAAACAAAACTTGGATTCTATTCCTTGATGTTACCAGAGATTTGAAAGTCAGATAGAAAAATCTAGAAATGCTGAACTGAAAGTTGGGTGCTGTCAGGTACATTCTAGGTCGTGTAGGAAATATGTTCACAATCTTTAACCTCCTCCTTAAACACTCGAGAACCCAGTTCCTGCAGAAGGAGAAGCTATTTGGGGTCCTGCTGGAAACCTTGTGCATGTATTAGCACAAGTTGCCAATTGACCTATCTGAAAGCAGAGCCAGGGATCAGCGGCAGGAGAATCAAATCGGTTCCTAAGGTGCCAAAGACCATCAGATCCCTGATTATAGTCTGCCTCTAACAGGCAATTTTGACGATCTTTCCAGCCTTTTATACATGTCCCTAAGTCTTTTTCTGTTTCTCCACAAACACACATTTGATTGGCTGTGACAGAGACAAGGCCATGTGATGATCGAGCCCCTGTTCCTTTCCCTCTGAGCACCTAACCAGGCACTTCGGCAATTACCTGGGAACATGGAACTGAATCCTATTCAAAGAGTGTCAGTAAAAATACTATGTGCCATTTCCAGGCCTTCTCTCCCCAAATGCCCTCTGTAATTTCCCTTGCTCCTTCACCCCTCACGTGCCAGCTGGAGGCAAGGCATCTGACAGAGGATCATGAGGCCCTAGTTATGCGCAGCCATATGAAAATGCTGTGTAACATTAAGAGACACCCACTGCCTCATATCTGACTAGAACATGAGAGATTAAAACTTTTCTTGCATTAATTAAACCATTGCAATTTTGCTTGTTGCAGCCTTTCTTCAGCATACCCTGGTTAACACAAGAACCCAGGTCAGGGGAGCATCAAAGTAAAGTTAGCATTTCACCATTTTCGTCAAACCTCATTTTTTCCATAATTATCAAAGTTTATGAGACCTTTACTTCGTATCTTCAATGTAAGTACCGGTCTCCCATTTTCCACTCATTCTTATTAAGTAAAATAAAGTATATGTTAATATTCAGAAAATTGGGTAAACATTTCTCTTTATGCAAAGGTGGTCATGTTGCCTACACTAAACTTGGCAAATAGCAGCATCATTAGGAGAGGACTTAAAAATATTTTTCCAATGATGAACAAAAGTCTAAAGTCAGCACACAGTGGGTATCTTATTATTGTCCATTTATAAAACTGAAGGTTGTCAAGAATTAGGTACAAAACAACCATAAACTACTTCTATTGGTTGCATGTGTAGTCCCAAAATAAGGCGAGGAACAGTTAAACAAGCAAATATTTTGCTATTCAAATTATATCTTAAAAAAAAAATTGGGATGCCCCAGTGGCTTCATCGGTTGAGTACTCGACTTGATCTCTGCTCAGGTCATTTTTCAGAGTCAGTCCCTGTGTTGGACTCCTTGCTGGTCATGGAACCTACTAAAAACAAACAAACAAACAAACAAAAACTAACAAAAGTTTAATATAGGAACATCTCTGAGTCGAACTAGATGTGGAGATTGCAATCATGAGCGAGTAAGACAATTGGAAGGACATTACTAGTCCTCTGAGGGTTAGCTCAATCCAACTCTACTTGTGTTTAAGTCCCTTGGGTCCTTACCATGGCAATGGTTGGTTGAGGTGGTGATTTTTGCATCTGTTTTATCAATGCAAATGTTTACATTGCTAAACATATTAGCTATTAATAAGACTTCAAATTGGCCATTTAGAAAGCCAAAGAAATTAATGAGAAACAAATGCTGCCATTAACTTCAAGTTTTCCTTGAAGGCATGGGATGAGGTTGGCCAATGAAACTGATTTCAGAAACTAATGAAAATTAGCAATTAATCGTTTCCAAGAGCCCAGCAAAATTATCCATTGCGTCTGAAAGACTCACTTGAGATTTATTCTACCTTCATCTTTGTTTCTGCTCCATCTTGTCTGTCACTATAATCAACACTTTTTAAGGAACAATTTTTATGATTACTTCATCATGTCAATTCCCCATATAAATTCTACGTCTATGTGTTCAAGTACTCCTGGGCTATATCTTCTGTGCACCTCTTTTGCAACGCAGATGGTTTCATCTTGTCATGAGATGACTGTTTCATGGTTTATTTACACGCCCGTGTGCTCCAATAGGCTGTGAGCTACTCCCAGGATGAGATCTTGCCTTACTCAGATGCATCCGCAGAGACTGACGTAGAGTTAGGGTTCAAAAATCTTTGTTGGATAAACAAATCTTTGTTGAATGAATGAGCATACCTAGGTTTTTGTACTGATTTATGATTACTATCCATGTATTTTAAAAGATCAAAGCAATATAGCTCATCATTCAGAAACTGCTCTATAGGAACTGTTTTTAAAATACTCCAACAACCAGAAGAACCACAGAAAGTAATTCAGAGCATGGGCTCAAGCTCAGGCTACCCACATTTGAAATTCCAGCTCCATCCTTTACTACCTATGGACTATTGGGTAAGCTGATTGGAGGTCTCCAAGTCTCTGTTTTCTTATCTTCAGAATGAGGACAATAATAAAGGCGACTTACAGCAGCTTTTACAAATGTATGTAAAGTGCTTAGCTAAGTATTTGGCATAGAGGAAGCATTCAGTAAATATCAGACACATTTTCTTTTTATTGTGGAAACTCAGAAGGCTCACTACATAGTGTGTTCTAATTTGAAACCTGCAGAAGACTAAATGTAGGCTCACTTCAGCCTAAGTTATGGAGAAGAAATGTCATCACTGAATTCTATAAAGCTAATATTGCTTTACAGACAAGATAAATACCAGGATCGCCAACAAGGTCAACAAATCTTTTCAGAGGTACAGAATGTGGCATCTGTGTGCAAGAGGCGGCAATGAATCAGAACCAATGATTCTTAAACTATTTCTGTGAAGAATCTCCTGAACAGATATACCCTGAAATAGTCTACTCCGTAAATAACTAAGAAAGTGAAATGGGTAGGAGAGCCCCCCACCCCATAAGGCTAAATGTTCTCTGAAGTTTCCTGAGTTGTAAGTTTATGTGAATTTTCATAACATGGCCATGGTTGATCTAACATAAAAAATGGGATTATTAGGAATCCGATGGGTGTATTTTCCAGGGTCTTCTTAGCACCCTACTGCATATCTCTACCTCAGGAGCATGGAACTAGGTTGGGTGTAGGGTCTATAGAGTAGGCTAGCTCTATCAAAGGTTCGGAGCTAAAAAACAAAACAAAACAAAACAAAACAAAAAACAAAAAAAAAAAACAGAAAACAAAAAAAAACCACAAAGGTTTGGAGCTAATAGACAGACTTGGAGCCAGCCATGCATCTTGGCTCCTCAAAAGCTGTTTTTATTGTGTTCAACTATGAACCTGCCTGAATCAAATAGTAAGAAAAGAAAAATCAGTAATTATTTCTGGTGATGCAATTTTTCAAATAGCACTAAACTAATTTCTTATCAAAACCCAATTCACTGGGCTTGAAGAGGCAAGCATGCTTTATCATTTATAAAATGAGTATAATCACAGCTGTTTCCTCTATGACCACATGATAATTAAAAAATAGATAGATAGATAGATAGATAGATAATAGATAGATGATAGATAATAGATAGATGATAGATAGATAGATAGATAGATCTGTTAGGTACAGGGAAAGCCAAGAGGAACTGTATCAATTCAAGTTGGTGACGGGAGGTTAGTGTCTTTAATGCCACCAGTCTTGTGGCAGATTCCAGGCAGACATTTTCAGCATTAACTATAAACAAGGAGAGTTAAAAGACATACATGTTCCCCTTTTCAAGAAATACCTTGAACAATGGGGCTGGCGATTTAAAGGGCTAGACTATTGGCCTACGCCTGAATAGAGCCACTTCAGGCAAAAGGCCTTCAACAGATGCTCCTTTGTCTGGATGAGGGGCCAAAGCCTCTTTCCAGATCAATTGTGATACTCCAGCCCCTGAGGGCATCTCCACAAAACTTTAGGTATCCCAGTGACAAGAGGTGGCTATTGAGCCTCTAATGACTGTGAGGTTTAGGAAATAAAGGGCCTTGGGGAGCAGGGGCAGATTTGCTGTGAAGTGTCCCTTGGCTTAGACACATGAAAGGGGAATTGACTGACCCAGGGAAAGAGGGAGAAAAAAAGTCAGCAACAGATGTGTGCTCCTTGGCTGAGGGTTACCCAATATCAGTTTTTCTCATCTTTAAGAACCCCTTACCCCACCACGATTTCTGGGAAATCAATGGTCTCTCAAAGGCAGAAGAATGTAAAGTACTTAGCAATTTCTAGTACTTACTAGGCAGAGGAGGGCCCCTTCTAATTAGGGGTCCAAAGTTATTCACACGCATAGTAGAAGTGATCCAAATGGAATGTCCCTCTTGTACAGAGGTGCCCTGTACTTCCTTCATGCTAGCTCTGAACACCCTGGGTAAACTGGGGCAGTCGGTCTCCTCACTCCTAGAGAACAGCTGCTTCCTGTCAAATTAATACCCAGGCCAAGGACAGCCTCTTTTCAAAGTCTACAGATGTCTGTGCATTCACCTGACATGATTAAGAAAGAAAAGATACCAACAAACACACAAGCCTCCTTCAACCTCAACTGCCTTCCCTCAAAACCAGCTGTGGCACAGCCAGGATTTCTGTTGCTCCAGGAAAGAGCCATTTTACACAGCAAACTTAAGTGTAAGACATGGAATTTCCATGGGGAGAAAACAGCAAAAACAACAAAACAAAACAAAACAGGCGGTGCCAACTGCCTACAGAAAGTCTCCCTCTGGTCTCACACTGTCTACTCTTTCAAACTCAAGTTGAAAGTGATGCTTTGTGTTCCAAGTTTTAGAACTGCGGAACACATCTGAACACCTGCTGGTGCCGGGAAATCTACATTTTCACCTGTTGAATGTGTAAAGTACATAAATGCAAATTAAAAATCACCACTTCGTGTCATTTTCCATGCTCAGTGCGGATTTGATGGGCAACTCAGCAATCCTGGGCTCCTAATGAATCTGCTTGCTTAATTCTATAAAGCCCAGATCTTCACACAGAGAGCTTAGTTCCACCTCTTCTATTAAAATTTATCTACTGCTGACATCTGAATATCTTTCTTAAGGACACAGGGGACTAAAGCACACACTTTAGATCCTAAGCTCAGAAGTTTGGGTGTTCTGATTCCATGCCCAGCTACATGGCTTTTGATAAATTACTCTACCTACTGGTACCTTTCATCTTTCCATTCAAAAGAAGTGGATATAAAAAAAGTGTCTCCCTACCTAGCAGGAATTCAATGAGAGTATATTGAGAACATTCTGTTTGAAGGGAAGACACTAAGAATCTTAGGGGAATAATGTAATTAAATAGAAAGACTTTACATCTAGTAGGCTGATAATACAGTACAGTTAAGCAGGCCAAACAAATGTACATAAAAAATACAAAGTGACAAATAAAATATTAATATTTTCATAGAAATTAAAGTCATAAATGCTAAAGAGGTACCACTCTAAAAGCTGACTGGCTTGTTCTGAAGGGAAGCTGTAAAGACTAAACGCTGAATGGTGGAAAGGCACACTTCCAAAGGTATCAGATGACCGATGTCTCTATGTGGAAATTTCCATGTTTGCTTATGATATTTTCCACCTGGTTTATGCCGAGGGCTTAGAGCAGAAGCTATCTTTCCTTCTGCTGCTTGGATTACACCCTCAGCACTTAATTCAGTCCCTGGCACAGGGTACACAATTGAAAAATACACCTGAGACCATGATGTTTATGATTAATGGCTCTGAATTCAAATCTCAAGATCTAAATTCTTGAATCAGTACTTAGTTGTGAGCCCTTGGACCGGTTGCTTAACCTTTTTAAGTCTTGATCCCCTGTGACAGAGACAGTCATAGCATCTAAATGAGTTAATATTATAGAGTTTTTAGCACAGCACCCACTCATAGTGAGTGCTCAATATAGTGCAAACAATTATTACGCTCATGTCCCTAAACAAGGCATCAACCCCTCTACCAATCTGATCCTTCTCCAAGGCTCCTTATCTCTGATTTCATTGTTCCTGATTACCCACTCCCAAAACTTGGCCAGCACAGCAGGAAATGGTGTTAATTCAGAAAGACAGCAGAAGATGCCATTGTGGTTTGCACTGGAAGACACTCAAGAAGACGGGACACCTGAGGTCAGAGTCAAACACAAGAAAGAATCCCAGAAGCAGGGGACCAAGCTCCACTCACCTTGTTCTTGTGTTGTTAGGATTATATTAAAAGAGATGACATATATAAAGCTTAATATGGCAGCTAGTGCAGATCTGACCATCTGTAAATGTGGCTACTATTCTAAGTATATTTATGGTTATGATCACTCTATGCTGTAAGTACAAAAGAAGGGTATGACAATCATAGCAGGAGACATGCCTCAGCTGGGCTTCTTGAGAATCTGTGGCTCTACCACCAGGTATGGGAGAAGAAAAGGAAGCCCAGGGCCTTCTTCAGAGCTATAATTAGAGATTGCCATAAATAGCCAGGAGACTGAAGAGGTTGTTTCTATGATTCATTCATTCATTCATTCATTCAATACTTTCAGCGCTTACTCTGTGCCAATAACTGTTCAGGCACTTAGGAGACAGCAAGTAACAAAACAGACATGGATTCCTAGGATAAGAGAGCTTACATTTTAGTGGAGAGAAATAGGCAAAAAATAATTTTAAAAATAATACATTAAACATGTAGTATGCTAGATTGCTTCAGTCCTTGGAAGAAAAACCAAGGAAGGGGAGTAGAGATGTGGAGGAGGATTATAAGTTGGGGAAAGTATGTCCAGGACAGCCTCACAGAGAAAGTGACACTGGAGCAAAGACTGGAAAGTAGGGAGAAGCACATCCTGTTGTAATATCAGGCAAGGAGTATAACAGGCAAAAGGAAATCAAATACAAAAGCCTAGGGTTGAAATTAGGCCAATGTGTCAAGAGTGTGTCAGTGTGTCAGGAGCAGAATTGCCTGAGTGAGAATCACAGGAGATGGGCTCAGTAATAAAGTGGGAACACAGATCTGCAGCATCTTTATGGCAATGGAAGGACTGTGGTAGTTACAGATTGAGATGGGAGGCTATTAGAGGGTTTTGAACAGGGAAATGATAGGACTTGGCTTGCAGAGAAACAAGGTAACTCCAGTTCCTCTGTTGAATATACTGTAGTGGGTCGGTCAAAACCAGAAGTAAACTGCCATGATTCTGGTAAGAGATGATGGTGGCACTGGCTAGGGTGGAACAAGGCCTGAAAAGTATTCTGTGTATAACTTGAAACTACAACCAGTGATGTGTTGACAGATTAGATACAAAGTGGGGAAAAAAGTGGAGTTGAGAATGACATCAAAGTTTTGGCCTAAGCAACTGAAAGGGGAGAGTTTCCCCTCACTCAGAGAAGACTGCAGGAGGAGCATGCTCAGAAGGGAAGGAGAGCAGGTGTTGTGTTCCGTTTTGAACTTAGACTGATGGCATCAATTAGACATTCAAGTGGGCATGTGGGAAAAGAGCTTTAGAGTTCGGAGGAGCGGGTCTGAGCTAGAGATAAAAACAGGCATGTCTTAGCAGTGTAGCTGAAATCATGAGATGGGATGAGATCACCAAATGAGTAAAGATGGCTAGAGAAGAGATTCAAGGCTGAATCTTGAGGTACCACCATGCTAGAGGTCAGAAAGATGAACTATAAACCAACAAGTACCCAATGAGGAGGAAGAGAGCCAGAAGAGTGTTACCACAGAAGGCCGGTGAAGAAAGCGCTCAAAGAAAGGGGGAGTGATTTGCTGGATCAGATGTGTGGAGAGGCTAGCCAAGAGGACAACTTGAACATTGGGTTTAGCCCCATGTAGGTCACTGAAGACACCGGCAGTTTTGATGCAAAGAATGGGGCAAATTCTGACAGGTTGGTTTGAGAAAAAATAAATAAAAGCAAAAAAGACAAAGGAGAGGAGTTAGAGATGATGATGAAGAAGAAGAAGACGATGAAGACGACGACGACGGAGAAGAAGAAACTTCTTTAAGAAGTTTTGATGCACAGAGGAAAAGAGAAATAGGTGACATCTAGAGAGAGAAATGGGATCAAAAGAAGATGATTTTTATTTTATTAGCCTGGTAAGATACCAGCAGGCTGAATGTTGATAAGAATCATCTAGTAGAAAGGGTAAGTTGGTGATACGACAGTGATCACAGCTGTGGGAAAGGCTAATATAAGGTTTTGATGTTATGAACCTTTTATAACCACAGGGTAAGAAGAGATTATGACTAATTTATGGGATACTTCAAGGTTAAGAGAGTTAAACCACGTTCATCGATGTGCGAATCACATAGCACAGCACAGCAGAAGTTGTTATGTCTTAACTTCCCTTTTCATTTTTAAGGCTCGAGTACCATAATTATTCTAGCCAAAAGCAATAATAAGAAGGACAATTAAGTCCTTTTATTTTTTAATACTCCCTCATCCCTTTCAGGAGTGAGGGGATTTTAAATAGCATACTAGGCTAATGTTATTCTAAAATATTATAAGTTTCCTTACAGGGAATTAAAACAACAAACAAACAAACAAACAAACCAGTATGTAACCAGAAACCTATTACAGCAAAGATTAGTAAGTAGAGGTAATTTTAAATCTTATGTCAGCCCTTTGATATCAAAGAATAAAGTCAGGACATTTCATTGAAGCATAATTTCTTTATCCTGAGTGAACTACTATTGTTGGGTCCTTAAATTATGTAAACCTGGGTCAAGATGGGGCCCATGTTAAGCATAGGTGAGGAGGTAAGAAAAGAAAATGTCCAAGAGAAGATCTCATAGACGCTCACTGTTTCCTTGGTATTTCAAGTTGATCACAAGGGCTAAGGAGCTTCTGTTTTGATAGGAAGCCTAAGGATTCTGGAAAGAAGAAAACCCAGAAAAAAAAGAAAAAGAAAAAAGAAAACCCAGGCTCTGCAGCCTAAGATTCAACAGCCTAGAATAGAGTACAGGACATTCTGTCTAAGTCATGTTATCCAGGAAGTTCAAGGAGTCTCCTGAAATGAAGTCATACACTTGAAATATGCTAGGTAAGTAGCCCTTACTCAATAAAAAAAGGTTCATGGGATAAAGTGGTGTCAGGATATGGCTGGTGGTAGAGATGCCCTAGGAGGAGCCATGGTGCCATGGAGATCCCGGGGTAGGGGTAGGGTCTTAGCTGATGTGGGGTATGAAGCAGAATAAAACCCTGGGGTTATGGAGAGCACTCTGGCTTACCCAAGATCCCGACCATCAAGGACATGGAGAATAGGCTTCTGTAAATGGTGTAGACTCGTCCTTGTCAGTGACACCATGTGGCATTATCCAAAGGCTGTAGCAGAAGTGAACAGACAAGGCTACGGATCTTTCCAAGGTTAACGTTTTGAACCAAGACAGGCCATTTTTGCCCTGAATTATTTGTTTCTTCCCTCCCTCCTTCCCTCCTTCCTTTCTCCCTCTTTATTTCTTTTTAAATAGTTGAGATTTGGGGGTGGGAAATATCTTTAAGAGGTTACCTTAGATTTCCTAGTGATAGTTTCCTGGGGGCTGAATAAATAGTATTCAGTTATATGTATAAACAGACAGATATAATGATATATATGTGAATATACATATATGTGTGTGTATGTGTATATACACATATACATATATATATGTGTGTGTGTGTATATATATATATATATATGTATATATATATATATATATAACGGTAATATATTAAATAGATGGGTGTGGTTATATTTACCTCTCAGTGAAATGGGTCACATGAACTATAATTAATTGAATATTTTCAATAGAAAGATTTATCAGTAAACTCAAGTTAGATTCCAAACCTAAATGTGATACCTGAAACCATAAACATCCTAGCAGAGAACATAAGCAGTGATTTATCTGACATCGACCATAAAAACTTTTAGATAGGTCCCCTAAGGCAAGGGAAACAAAAGCAAAAATAAAGTTTTGGGACTACACCAAATAATTTTTAAAAATTACATGGCAAAGGAAACCATCAACAGAACAAAAAGGCAACCGACTGAAGGGAGAAGATTTTTGCAAGTGAGATATCCAAAAAGGATGAATATCCAAAATATATCAAGAACCTAACAACTCAGGGATCCCCGGGTGGCTTAGCAGTTTAGCACCTGCCGTCAGCCCAGGATGTGATCCTGGAGTCCTGGGATCGAGTCCCACGTCAGGCTCCCCGCGTGGAGCCTGCTTCTCCCGCTGCCTGTGTCTCAGCCTCTCTCTCTGTGTCTCTCATGAATAAATAAATAAAATCTTAAAAAAAAAAAAAAAGAAACTAACAACTCAACAGCAGAGCTAGAAACAATCTGATTTAAAAAAGGGCAGAGGGCTTGAATAGGACTTTTCCAAAAAAGACATATAGATAGCTAACAGGCATATGAAAAAATGCTCAACATCAATTTTCATCAGGGAAATGCAAATGAAAACCATAATGAGATATCACCTTGCACTTGTCAGAATGACCAAAATCAAACTGGCAAAAATAACAAGGATATAGACAAAAGAAAACTTTGTTGCTGGGAATGTAAACTGGTACAGCAATTCTGGAAAACAGTATGGAAGTTGCTCACAAAATTAAAAATAGAAAAACTATATGACTCAATAATTCTACTACTGGATATTTATCCAAAAAATACAAAGACACTAATTCAGAGAGACACATGCACCTCTATGTTTATTGCAGCAATTTTTACATCAGATAAGATACGGAAGCAAAGCAAGTGTCCATCAATAGTCAAGTAGATAAGGAAGCTGTGGCATGCCCACACACCGCACACGCACGCGCACACAGAGGACTACTACACAGCCATAAAATGGATGAGATCCCGCCACTTGCTACAACACAGATGGACCTAGGGGGTGTTATGCTGAGTGAAATAAAGCAGAATGAGAAATACAAATACTATATGATTTCACTCATATATGGGATCCTAAAAACAAAACAAATGAATAAACAGCGACACCTGGGTGGCTCAGGGGTTGAGCACCTGCCTTTGGCTCAGGGCGCGACCCCAGGGTCCTGGGATCGAGTCCCCCATCGGGCTCCCCACGTGGAGCCTGCTTCTCCCTCTGCCTGTGTCTCTGCTTCTCTCTGTGTCTCATAAGTAAATAAAATATTTTTTAAAATGAATAAACACAACAAAAAGCAGAATCAGACCTATAAATACAGAGAACAAAATGACGGTTGGGGTGGGGGAGAAAGGGAAAAAAGGTGAAAGTGAGTAGGAGATCCCTGCTTCCAGTGACTGAGCATGAATCAGGAATAAAAGGCACAACGCAGAGAAAACAGACCACGATTCCGTGCCAGTGCCGTGGGGGGACGGCTGCTACCTCCTTTGGTGGGGAGTCTAGAGAAGCTAAATTGCGATTTGTACACCTGAAACTAACATAACATTGTAAGTCAATGATGCTCAAATTAAGAAATTAGGAACAAAAAAGTGAATGCATTAAAATCCCCATTTAAACAATATCTCTTCACTTTCTCTTCATTATCATGGTCTTAGGCACATGTTTAATTCAGTCCTCTGACCATTTAAGGACACATACTCTGAGGATGTTGTTAGTAGAGGTCAGTACATTTATGATAATGAAATAAGATTCCTATGAAATATAACAGAATTAAAAAAATAAAATAAAAATCAACAAAGGTATTGGATATTTAAATATTTGAATCTTTTCTCTGTTGGTGACTCCCGGTGCCCACCATCTCTAAATTTTGCACAGTAGTTATATTTGACATATTGCAAAGTTTTAGTATATGGCAAAAAGGTATTTTCCGTGTACTGCTACATCAAATAACTCTGGGTAACGGATTCTAAAAGAGAACCGAGTGCAGTATCTTTATTTCCTGTAGCTTTATGAGACATTGCTCTAGGTGAGGCGTCTGTCCTTTGTGATTTCTCTATAACTATTCTATTGCATTAAATTCCAGTCTTTCGTCTTCCGCCTTTCTTCTGGTACCTCATTTTTAAATCAAAAATTTCATTGATGAATTTTTTAAAAGCACAGTTCGTAATTACAAATGATTCCAACTACAAAAGTGAAGAGCCTTTTGTGACAAAGAGAGCCAGAAATGAAAAGCTAGTACAAAAAAGCCCCCCATGTGTTGCATTTCCATAAAGTGCAGTATAATAGGGATTCTATTCAATACAAATCAGTGAGGAAATCCTGTTTTTTATTTTTATTTTTTAAAGAAGTTTGAAAAATGAAAATGCCAGATAAATTCTCTCTGGGAATAATACTCTTGGGAACTACTTTTATCCATCAGAAAGATCTGAGACTCAATATTAGGCAACAGCAAAATCTGTCTGGATGCACGATTTAAGGCTGGTCACCTACACTCTGAAGCAGCTTCCCTGTAAAATAAGGAGTGACATCAGCTAGTTCTTGAGTCAAGTTAAGGTCTGGGATTCTATGTCATAGACTTACTCAAAATACTACCATCAGCTACAAAGAACTTTTCAATATCCTCTACTTGGCTCCCACATTTATCTCTTCAAACAACAGATAAGTTCAAAACCACGTCATACGTTGCAGCCTTTTAAAGGTTAGATAGGAAAGGCTGATTTTTTAAGAAAAGGGAGTATCATGAGACTTCAAATTGTGTCGTATAAACACTTCACCTCACACATAATGTAGCTGGTCCACTAACAAAGTTTTCATGAAAATATCCGGTGTGGTGAATGATCGTCACTGTATCTCAAATGCGTGCTGGAGCAAGGGGCTACTGTCCTCCGTTACCATCCCAGACAACAACGCTCTCACCTATTTTACATGATGGCAACAGAAAATTTGCAATATTCCTTAATATATACCTGGGTACCTATTTGAGATGAATGATGAAAAATGTAGTATGATGTATAGCTATTGCTCAAAATGCAAATAATAGCAGTAGTAGTTAACATTATTACAAAATTAATGTAGTCTGTTATTAATGTTCCCATCAATACCGTAATATGATAGATTACTCATTTAAATCTGAAGCCTGAGTCTTAAGGATAAATCCTCCAGGAGTATTTAAAGCTTTATATCCTTATATAAATATTATCTTCAGAAACGAACGTCAATAATACATTTAAATAAATATAAGCTGGGTCTGTATTCTCAACAAGGAACAACAAACAGAGTGGCAATTCTCTTACACGTTATAGCAGAAAAGAGCCAGTAGGAGAAGCTTACAGAACAATTTGCACAAAGATCCTGATCGAAGCTACTAATTTGGATCACGTCCGGTGATTTTAATGACAAGTCTAGCTATTAGAGCAAAACTAGTCCTTATAGATAAATACTGAATGATGGCCCAATCCAAGGGCCAGTGCTGCGTGTGTGCGTGTGTACAATGAATCTGTGGGCATTGGTGTGCACGCGGACACCTGCCACTTCCCCTCTGTCAACAAAACACATGACTAGCCCCAAATAAGAGAGCAGCGAAGGTCTTGTAGAACCCGACATACTGCATCAGCTCAGGTTTCAGTATTTCAAATTATTCCCTAGAATTAATTCACTAAATAACCCAGGCAGTCGAAGCACAGATCCATTAGGCTCAGTAGAACACATTCTTTAAATGTTAGTGCCGTACAATGAATATTTGATAAGTACATCATTAATAAACCTTGCGCGACATAACTGGTATGTGGCCGTTTCGTGGCAATCCCAAATGATGGAGCACAAGGCATCTCCCTGTCCCTCAATCACACAGGTCGCCCCTACACCACACGATGGGCAAGATTGGAAAGGCAAAATCTGATCTTCATTAGCGGCTGCCCATAAAAGATTTTCATTACAAGACAGATGATTATGGCCTGGCTTTATTAATTAAGCATGCATTTCTGCAGATCAAAGTAATTGAATAAAATGGGCAGTAGCTTTTAAACTACACAAAATATTAATGTTGCAGAAATAGATTCCACTTTTATTCCATGTCTTTAATCCCCTATTATTTTGAGAATGTACAGCAACTGACAGAGTTGCTCAATACTCCTGAACTTCATATAGAAGAATATTTTCTTCCGACACCCCACTTTGTGGCTGTCATAGAAAACTTCTTCATCTTTCCTCTCATTCAGTCACCTTAAACTCAGCCTGAACGTATTCCCAACCTTAAAAGCGCGTAAGCCCAGCACAGGGACAGGTCACTGTACTCGTACTAACAGAAATGAAGTAACTTGTTGAATCTCGAAAGCGAATCGGTGGCCACTGAACGGTTCACTAGAAATCCTTTATTCTCTTGTCACTGAATTACACGTAGGAAATGAGCTAAGCATTCATGCTCAAACATTTCAAGCCTTTCTTTATTTTGAGGTCAGGAAGTATGCTTGGAATATGTTCTCTTTGTAGCTCTGTTTTCAGCAAGAAAAATAAGGCTTCTTGGAATATTAGCTTAAAAAAAAAACGCAAGGAAAGGAATCCCTAGAGTTTTTTCTATGACTTTTTTTTTTCATATGCACGTTATTTTGGAGCAAAAAGAACCCTAAAACGACATCAGTAAATTTTGTAGTGCAATGAAAAAAACCATTTTCCAGATAGTTTGATACACTGGTTTTCAGGAAAGCACTCAAGTCCGTAGGGCTCAGAAATTATCCGAGGATAACTTTGTTAACAGAGTCAGAATGTGTGCGTGTGATATGCACCCACCAGGATGTGCCTGAGGTCAACTCTAACATGTCAGAGACTAGATGGCAAGGAGTCAACTCTTAGTTCCTAATTCTGCTATGTACCATTTTTATATTGTAATCACTTGCAGAAATAATTACACTGTTAATTCCTTCTATTGACTATGGTCACTTTATAGAGTTCATCAACTTACTGTATTAATGTAACAGGAAGTTCGACCCTCACCTTGTCTATAATACTTTAATTTGTAATGTTATTAGTTTCATTTATTGGTAATGACTTTGTTCCTTTATGATTATGCTCCTGAGTCTCCAGCAAGCCTTGCAATGGAAGCCTCAGCAAACATTTAGCTTTGAAGGTGACGTTTTAATTTCATTTTCTAATATTTTTTAAGGGCCCCGACATGAATTCTGGCCATTATATTTCTAATCCCCATGAAGAGAAATAGCGTTCCGTAGTTTATTGTCTGCACTCCCATCGTAAATGCAGAGCTGCTGGCATTAGAGTGCCATAGCATATGATTCCTACATGAACTAAAAACACCACCACTGGACTATTCAAATGATTCATTTGCATTTATGCAATTGTTTCCAAGTAGGCTTCACGTCTACTTTATTTATCTCCGTTCTTTTCTGTTGTAACATTGACCATTAAACTCATACTATGAATGTAACATAGGACGGAAAGTTAAAATTCCTTATTAGGTTATTAAGTCATGTCATGATTTTTATGCTCCTTCTGATTCATTTTTAAAAACTCAGATCACTAATACAGATGGAGAGATTGTTCTAATTCCATTTATTTTTTTTTGTTTGTTTTGCTTTTCAAATATGGGAACCTCCATCCACACGTTTCAAGTATTCCTTCTCTCAGCATTTCAGCTGAGCTCTCTTTGTTCACATCACCTGTAGCCATCCTACTCCGGGCCCTGGGTCCTTCCTGAAGACCTACGACTATCTTGAGGAGTTTTCTCTTTCTCTGCCAAGCTCCACGCAGGTCAGACTCTGTCATTAACCAGCCACGTGACCTGCAGCACATCCCTTTGTCTCTATGAATAATGGTTTCTGCCAATGCAAAATGAGCTGCTTGGCAGGGACTACGGGGTTCTAAGTGAGTTAGACCCGGCCTGTGGCCTTTAATTCTCTGTGTGAAATCACCACCCAGGTACAAATCAGGACTTTCAGGGAAACAGTTGAGCATGGCTGGGCTGGAATTCCAACCTGTCTACTTAGTAGTTCTGCGGTCTTGGGCACCTGGTTAACCTCCACGTGCCAATGTTTCCCCAACTGTAAATGGGGTTATTGGTTCCTGTTCCACAGGATTCGTGGTGAGGATTAAAATTAGCAAATACATTTGAGGTATGGAGACAGCGAGGGGCAGCCAGCATTCACTGAATGTTAACCAGTTTTGAAAAGACTACAGTACCTCCCTCCCTACTTCCTACAGTACCTACCCCCCAACTTCCATAGGTAAGTTAAAAACAAAGTTCTGACCTTTCCATATGGTGACTATTAGATTTTAGTTGAAATAATAAAAGATTCAATCTTTTTTTTTTTTTTTTTTAAGTCAACTTTTTATTTTCCTGCTCCAGCTCTGCTCGTGTTCTACTAAAGCAGAACTTCCTGGGGCACTTGGGTGGCTCGGTTAGGAATCCGACTCTTGATTTTGGCTCAGGTCATGATCTCAGGGTTGTGAGATCGGGCCCAGCACCAGGCTCTTCCCTAAGTGCACACTAAGCACAGAGCCTGCTTAAGATTCTTTCTCTCCCTCTGCCCCTCCCCACCCGCCTCTCTCTCTAAAAACACAAGAAACAAAAAACAAACAAAACTCAAAATCTGCTGAGCACACACTGTGTCACATCAGTATCCTGCAAATCAGCGACAGGTGAGCTGTACCTGCGTGCCATCCCACTGATCTAATTTTCTGCATGTGTGGTGCTATGAATCACCATTTTGAGCACTTGGATTCTTTTTTTTTTTTTTTTTTTGAGTTTCCAAGGTAGGTTTTATTGGTATAAACCAAAATAAGGTGATGTAATTGTTAGCTATATAGAACTAGGTGAAGAAAAGGATTTTCTCTTAGAATTTCTTCACTGAGGAGAAAAGGAAAAATTTTTTCCCTTATAAAGTAATAAAATATTGATTAGTCTTGGCAATTATTTGACTAAGCAACTTCAGGGCACTAGAATAAAAATAGTTATTTAATTTTTATCAAATAAGTAAAAAGTCAGTAATTTGTTACAGTTTCTGAAAAAATAGGCAAAACTGTAAAGCAGAGAAAGATTTCTCAAGCCATCCATGTATTTTTCTCCTTCATTAAGGGAGAAAAAAAAATGTCTTCATGATTTTGAGCACGTGGATTCTTATTGCAAAACCTAATACTGGCAACACTGGTGGCCCATGTTCGCCCATCCATGGAACGGTGACCCTCAGATGTAAAAGATGTAAAAGAATCTGCCTCTTTGCCTGATTCTGGGTAGAGAATTAGGGGCAAAAAGAAAAGGGTGAGGCTGACGGATCATTCCACCCATTCAGTAGACACGGAGACACCGCAAACATGTTTATGAGTTTATACAGGCCAAGAAGATTGAAGAAATTACTTTCAAATATTTAGGGAGTAAGAAACTTACAATGGGATAAAAAAACACACAATGCACATTACAGCGATAGTATTTTATTAGTGCTGTGAATATGTCTGAAGTTAAAATACAGTAGGGTTTTATTTGTATAATATTAATGGAATATATTTCCAACTAGAGCAAATTTTCCAGATAATTGCACTTCATTGAGCTAAATCTCAAGACTTTTGAACATTTATCTACCATTTGGTTTTGTTTAGGTGTCTGGCACAACTTTAGTGGAGTCCTTGTGGAAACAGCTCATCGGCAGCTTCTGCTTAGAAGATTAGTAGAATAAACCAGATAACTGTGTCTCCTTGCTCCCTATAAACCCAAACCGGGGCAGGCACAGGAGATGGCTTCAGAGCTGGCAAGCCATGGGGTAACTGGCGAATTATGCCATTGCCAGTTTTGAAAAGACGAACCAGAGAAACAGCATCCCCATTCTTTGAATTTTAACAGAAAAACACAGAGAGAATAAGATAGAAGCAAGAGTTCAAAAGGAATGGGGGCTTTGAGAGCAGGGTCCAAAGGGGTGATGGCAGGTCAAAATGACGGAGGATTGGGATCAGAAAGAAACAGAGATATCACCTAAAATAAAGGCACCGGGACCCACCCAGGAGATAGATGCAGTGGTCAGCCCGTGGGCTGGCTCGGTCCCTAAGCACTTTTCCTTTACCTGCAACCTGTAATCCCCAGGTACACGTGCCATGCGTGCAAATGCACACATGCAAACATGCACACACGCACACTTCTCTCTTAGGATGTCTGTAGAGACTCTACTACTTGCAACCAATAGAGCTCGAGTACAACACCAGCTTTACTGAAATGGATTATAAACTATGTCTTCTTAGTGAGCAGAGCACAGTAAACCTGCTCGAACCTTCCTGGATGGCCCAGGGCCACCCTGCCTGACAACCACGGCAAGGTGGTATAACAGGGCGAGGCCTTCTGGGCTGTGGGCGCCTGTGCTCTTTGCCTCCTCCCCAAATGGCCTCAGAGGGGATGCTTTCCGAAGCCCCGGCTTCCTTTCTGTGGTTTTCAATCTCCTCCATTACCATAAATCTGCTCGCTTCTAACAGCTTTCTTCCTAACTTTCTGCTTCTCCTCTCCTGGAGGCTGGGAAACAAGATAACCAAGCTTGATAGATTTCTGTGTGAAGGAAGAGGACGGCTCACGTCCCCTAGGTCACTGCCTCGAAGTATGATCTCCGTATGCGGCAAATCCTGGTGCACGGGAGAAGGGGGAGACACAAATGTTGGGTCCGGGGGCTACCCTGAGAAGCTGCCCACCAATTCCCTCCCAGGGATTCGATCCCTGCCTCACAACAGCCCCACACTAAACACACTAAACAGCCCCACACTAAAATTCTCATGATGCCCATGGTTATTTCAGTGAAAGATGCTGCCTCCCAAAGCTTTAATAACGGAGCAAATTATTTTTATATATTCATATTTACTTAAAATTGATTGCAAAAGCAAAATAAGTACATTCAGATCATATTTGTAAACTAAAATCAGATAACCAAATAGTTTCCTTGAAATTTTAAAATAATTTTAATTTTTTTGTTGTTTAGGGTCCTGGGATCCATCCAGCCTGCTCAGCAAGGAGCCTGCTTCCCCCCACTCCAGCCCCTGCTCATGCCCTCTCTCTCACTCACTATCTATCTTTCTCAAATAGATAAATAAAATCCTTAAAAAATAGGGGTGCCCATGTGGCTCAGTTAGGGTCCACCTTCAGCTCAGGTCATAATCCCAGGGTCCTGGGATCAAGCCCCGCATCGAGCTCTCTGCTCAGCGGGGAGCCTGCTGCTCCCTCTCCCTCTGCTGTTCCCCTGCTTGTGCTCTCTCTCTCTCTCTCTCACTCTGTGAAAATAAATCAATAAAATCTTTTAGAAAATCTTTAAAAAAATAAAACAGACATTTATTGAGTAACTATTACATTCCAACAATAAGTTAGGCTCAGGGGAGGTACTGGTAAACAAAACAAAACAAAAGTCTTTATGAGGCTTATGTTATAATACCACAGGCAATGCTGCTGTACCCTGGGTAGCTCAGTAAAACACATCTGGACAGACTGAGTAGATTTTCTCTGAGGCAACATTTCCCCAAATAATCTTATTTATCGTTCAAAACAGGACACTTCTGAGAATCAAAATAGTGTCGTGAATAATTACACAGGGTCATTGGACATATGGCTGAACCTTCGAGGGAAACCAGATAGATGGTCAATGTCTGGCACATAGTAGATGCTCAATAAGCTTTACTAAAGAGGCTAGAAAGGTGTGACTCGAAATGACCATCCAAATAAATTATTAATGGAAACAGCGATTATTCCTTGACTAACTTTTTATTCTATCATCCACATAAGCAAATTTAATCAAATCTTAGTTACTTCCTACCTGTCTTACCATAAAAATGATTAAATAACATGGCTGTTGGCCAACACTCTTGAAAGATCACTTAGGAAAATTACATGGACTGAAGGCAGTTCTATTCTATCAAAGGCTCGGGTAGAGGCAAGCTTGTTTCTGAAAATGTTCTGTCTTCCATAACTTCCTTTTCCCAGCTGAATATTAACCCTTCAGGTACGGTTATTCATTTGAACATGTTGCATTTATCAGAGCACCGTCCTGAATAAGGCTATAATTGGAATAAAAAGCTTTCTCCCAACGGCTCTTCCTTTAAAGCTTTGCCAGCCAGGTGTCATTATTTCAATGCTCTTGCCCTTTCCTCTAAACTAGAAGCAAATGCTACAGTACTGTCACTTCTTGCTGCCTTTGACTCAGAATTATATTATAACTCAGAATTTACCTACGCTAAATCATGAAGATAACACTGTTCTAAGGATTCTTTTTTTTTTTTTTTTAAGATTTTATTTATTTATTCATGAGAGGCACAGAGAGAGAGGTAGAGACACAGGCAGAGGGAGAAGCAGGCTCCATGCAGGGAACCCGACGTGGGACTCAATCCCAGGTCTCCAGGATCGCGCCCTGGGCCGACGGCAGATGTTCAACCACTGAGCCACCCAGGCGTCTCCATTCTAAGGATTCTTAAGTTAGCATTCAGAAACAGTTCTCAAAATGTCCACAAATTCCTGAAATTGAATCTTGTTTATAAGTACACACATATACACACGTATTTCCCCCACCAAAGGAGATTCTATAACTTCTATTTAATTTTCAAAGGCCTCTGAGATTAAGGCTATCATTCTAGGGAAACTAGCCACATTGCTTGCTCCATTTACTTCCCATGAGACGATTCTCTGAATTCATTTCAATGCATTTGGCAAATTACCAGGGTCATCATCGAGGGTTAGAGGCAAGGACATGAGATGGGAAGGTAAATTCACGAGGAGGTATGGCATTCAAAAACCTGGATCTCCACTACATGATACTGCATATAAGAAGTATGCTAACTCCATTCTGCTGCCACCATTCTGATCTGAACACTCAGTTTCCCATTTATAAATGTCTATTGAGGGACACCTGGGTGGCTCAGGTCATGATCCCGGCATCCTGGGATCGAGTCCCGCATCGGGTTCCCTGCAGGGAACCTGCTTCTCCCTCTGCCTGTGTCTCTGCCTCTCTCTGTGTGTTTCTCATGAATAAATAAATAAAATCTTTAAAAATAAATAAATAATAAATGTCTATTGAAATGTAGCCTTCTCTTCCTCCCCTACTCTACTACCACCACCCATCTATCCACCCACTTTAGTCAGTTCTGGGCAGATAAATCTTAAAAAACTTCATCCCCCAAAGTCTTAAGAAGCCTGCAAACATCTCCATTTCCCTTGAATAAAATTCAAAATTCTTCACCAGTCATTAAAAACTTCTCATAAGCTTACCTAATGTGATTTCCTCTCATCAGTCTTCTATATAACAGTTCACTCTCTATCCACCTAAATATTCTAATTCCAAGTTTCCAACAGTATATTCTACCATTCCTCAGACTCAAAGATCCTCCGATCTGATGAGCTTGAGCCATCAAACTCTTCAAGGGTCGAGATGAGTAAAACCTCCTCTGTGAGAGCTGCTCCAGCCACCTGGCCTGCCCCGCTGTTCTGCACCTTTCAACTTGTGATGTAACTACCTACTGCCCCAGACTCATTTACTTAACACATGCTGCCTTTTATATAAATCCTTTTAAATTTATGCCAAGTCTTCCCAGCTATGCTGAAGAGTTCTTGAAGGCAAAAGCCATCTTATACCTCTTTGATTCCCTTACCATCTTTAGCACTGAGTATTTGTTGATGTTGTTTGATGACAATATCAAAGGGTTTGAGGAGAGAGAGTATCACAGACCAAAATGAAGGTGATCTTTATTGTGAACAAGTCATTTTTGCCTTTTTTTTTTTTGAAATCCTTAGTCACTATAAGGTGTCCCTAGTGTCTCTTCCATCTGTGAGAAACATTTTGTTTTCATGGGAAGACTCGTCTTTGAGGTCCTTTTAAGAATATGGAGAAGAGAATTGCTTCAAAATTGTTCTGAGGCTATTACTGTGGAAGAGCGTAACTCTCTCAGAACTACTCAGACAGAACTGAGGATGGGAACTGGCAAACCGTGCTCCTGAGAATACAACACGAAAATCAATCAATTGAATTCAAATGTCTCTCTGGGCATTATGCTGAATCTAATATAACCCTACAATTTAAAATTGGAGATAAGGTTCTGCTTTACTCACCTCAAAATGAACTGCTGCGGAGATAAGGAATCTCCATGAATCTGTTGAGTTTGCTCTGGCACCCTTTTCACCTAATGATAGCGGTACATATATAGGAAAATGATTCCATGACACCTGTATGTAAATTGTCACAATGGCATATCAAAAGATAGTGGCTGGAAGGAAAATGCTAGATGAGATTATCAGGACACATGAATATAAATCAGCCATATAGAAAGCAGAAAGACAGTGTCATACCCATGATATGAAACCCTACAAAAATGTGTTCTTTAAAATTATCTGCAAAACAAGAAAAGCAGTATTTCAGAAACACGTATGTTAAGAAGAGCCAATAAAATACAAGGCCAAAACCAAGGAAGGATCCAATATGATCTGAAGAGGAAGTTGATGAAGATATTAAAGTCAGTAAAAGAAAAAAAAAAAAACAACAGAAAGCAAGAAAGTTTGCTTGGCACTGTAGGTTTGGAGGATCATACAGGTTGTAGATAAGCAGTAAACAGTTTCAAACATCCTACAAAGTGTCATCATCTTTCGTCTTTTTAAAGATCTATTTATTTATTTGAGGGGGGGTGCAGAAAGTGAGCTGGAGTAGGGGGAGGGCCTGAGAGAGAGAGAGATTCATCAAAAAGACTCCCCACTGAGCACGGCACCCAAGGTGGGGTTCAATCTCATGACCTGGGCCGAAACCAAGAGTCAGATCCTTGACCAACTGAACCACTTGGGCACCTCTTCATCTTTCCTTTTTAATCCAGGTAAAGAGGCTGTTGTTTAGGAGTATTAGAAAATTTGAAATTACAGAGTGTTGAGGAGGTTATAGAGGCCATGGTCTCTACATCCTTCCTTTCACTGTGAGACACTCAAACGTTTTCATCTCTTTTTATTTTATTATTTATTTATTTTATATTTATTTATTTATTTAGTTAGTTAGTTATTTAGTTATTTAGTTATATTTGCGTATTCATCTCTTAACCACTACCTTCCCCTCAACAGATTTGAAACACTAGATTCCCAAACGACAACTGAGTTACTAGAAAATCAGAGGTCCTGGGTAGATATCCCTAAGGCTGCACTGCATCTTAATTCCCAAGCAGAGCATCACTTTGTTCCAGCCTCTTTTTTTTCCTTTCATTTCATTGAAATATTCCCCACTCACATATTCAAAATCTCTTCTTGTGTTAGAGAAACTGAACATCTGAACGTATTATTACCTTAAGGAGAGAATATACACAGAGACACAAGTAGAGAAGTAGCAGATAAACAACATTTAAAATTTGCATTTGAAGAGCACACAATATATGTGAATATATAAAGTGGGTGTATTTATAAAGAATTATGCAGTCTCTTAAGTTTCGTTGCACTGTTTTTTCTCGGTATTGGGTCTGCATAATGATGCTACGAAGAGAGAAGTAAATAAGTACAGCTGCAGGATTCTTTATGGATAATCTTCCTGGAAAATCGAATATCATTGGTAATACTCCCGCTGTTTCAATGCTTACATTTTAAATCAGAGGCTGCAGCAACCACTGCATTCACTGGAAATTATTATTACTAGTTGTTGTTATTATTCTTCTGCTGAGTGGAGTATGCTTCCATTTGTTAGATATCAAGAACCATAAATTCCCCCTGAAAGACACTGCTATTCAGATATTCAACTAGAACTTATCAGCTTGCTGTTTTGTGGGTTTTGTTGTGATTATTGTGTTTCCTCTCTTTTTTTTTTCTCCCAAGATAACAGTCTTATTACAGTGTTTAATAGCTCTTGCATTTGTCTCTGCCTTGCATGTCCCACCCCCATTAAACTCATTTTGTGTAAAAAGAAAAAAAAAAAACATTGCTTTTATAAATTAAATTCATAGCCTGCCTATAAAATATCCACTGCCCTCACGAAGGCACATTATTTTTGAATCATACAGTGATGTACCGTGTGCTCGCAATTGCTAGATTATTGACCAAAGACATTGCACACTCTTGACCATTCTTAAGGCTTGGGTTTATTCTAATTTAAAAATATAGGTGGTCAAATCACTCTCAGATCACTCTGCCACTGAGTCTAACTGTCTAGCTGAAGGGTTTCAATGAGTTTTTGAGATGATCACACAGAAAACACTTTGGAGGGAAAAAAAAAAAAAGATTAAATTTCAAAGCAATTGAACACATAAGAATGTGGTTTAATACTACACTAAGCCAGAGCAGAAGGAAAAGTGTCTTTTGACCTTTCCTTCTGTTATAAATGAAGTCAGTTATTCCATATTCAAATGCAAAATAAAATGCCAAACATGTTAAATTTGTACTCTTGAAAAGTCAAAAAAAAAAAAAAAAGGACTGTTTGCTTTTGTCTCGACCTTCTATTCTACCTCAGTGCTCGTTAAACCAGTTGAAAAATACTATTGGTCATGTTTGGCAGGCATTTCTTGGCTTTGCTATTGTTTGTTTTTAGCCCTAAAATGTGTTATGCTAAAATGCAATCACTTGATTTTAAGCTTCTTGGCATAAAAGTCTTCAAGTGACAGGGCTATTTCTAATAAAATTAGTATTTTTAGACTTACTGTGTCTGAATTTTCAGTCATATTTTAGCTTATATTCGAAAAATGCTCTAGAGAAAATTGGAAAACACTGTACTTCCGTGGTGAATTCCTCAGGCCAGTGACTGGCTTCAAGACTTCCCAGCCCCGAAGCAAGGACCCACTTCCCACAAGCCCATTGGGACCGAGGCCGGGATCTTCCAGCAACTTGGTCTTCTCTTTGGGTAAATGGGCCACAGTCATTCCAGACTCCCCAGCCAGAAGCCTGGGTGTCCGACTCCTCCATCCTTCCCTCTTTCTGTCAGCTGATCAACAGCCAGACTCTGAATTCTACTGCCACAAATCCGGGCCCTTCATTCTTCCAGCCTCACTATGTCTGCTGCCCTCGTCAGTTATAACCTGGAATATTCCTACAGCTGGTCCTGCTTCCTCCTGTCTCCCTCTTTCCCTATCCATACATGTATCTGAATAATCATTTTAGAATGAGAATGTGCTGCCTTCACCCTGGTTATGATCCTTCAATACCATCCCTACCGTTACATGAGAAAGTCCAAAGGCAGCACAGATTTGAAAAATTCTTCATGGGCTACCTTCCATCTGCATGTCCAGATTAATCCCTCTGTTCCTTCATCTCTCCATTCTCCATGCTCTCTAGTTATGCCAAATTAACTGCAGTTCCTTGATCAAGGACTGATTTTTCCTTAGTCACTTTCTTATATGTGTAGAAGTCACTTTCTTATATAATTTCTGCTTAGAATGTTCTCTTTCTTGCTTGTCTGGCAAACTTCTATGCATTCTTCATGACTCCCCCAGGAAAGTCTTTTCTGAGCAGAGCTATACAAGACTCTTCTTGATAGTGTTGTTGTTGTTGGTGGTGGTGGTGGTGGCCCTAACACCACAGGTACATGTCTTCATTAGTTCTTTTCACTTTCTTGCAAGTGTCTGTTGTGTACTTGCTCCCCCTACTAGACCCCTCCAGAGTCTAGGAGTATGAGCTTGTCATGCAGTGGACCCTAGAGCATAGGAGATGCTCAATTAATATTTATTAAATAAATTAATAAGAGTTTGTTAAGGGCTGCTTTTAATGGTGATTGCTGGGCATACTTCATGAATCTAATTCCAAAAGTGATTTAATTTTGTAATGTTCTTAACACATCACAAGAATGAACGTTCTAGTATTTACAGTAACTGGTGGTACTACCTGAATTTGGCAATGTGTTTAATACCAGATATACAGTAGGTTATTATTGCTGTGATGAAAATATTGTATTATTATAATTGTTACACTAAAATTCCTATTTTTCCCATTTCTGGTTAAAAAAAAAAAAGGGCCAAGGAATACTTGGCCCTATTGTCCTCTTAGCATACATCACCTGAAACTATGTAATAGCTGTTCTCTGTATGTGGGAGGTGAGCTTCCCAGCTCACCACCCGCTTTCCTCTCGCTATCTGCTTAGCTCCTACAGGCCTTTGCTTTTTGACCCTGATATAAACCAATGTGATGGAGGAGCCTTGCCACAGTAGGGAAATTATTTGCGTAGAAGTAAAGATTTGTGGATCTTTTATATTCATTTTGCAATTAGTAAAACTAATTAGAACTAGTAAAACTAGTAGAACTAATTTTGCAATTAGTTCTGCAGCTTTATTCAAATCTACTGTTTTTGGCCATTGATATCTTAGTGTGTACAAATTTCAAAGATGGGTTGGATTGGTATGTTTCAAAGTATTAGAGATGTCCATCAAAGGGGAGGTGGATACGGAGAGCTCTGGAAGGTGAGGAGGCTGTTTTTCATGTCCTGGACCATATCATATTTGGTTGAAAAGGGGGCTCTGATAGTAAATAAGAATTAGAAAACCACCAAATTGGATGGTATCTAAAGGACCCATCGGTTTAACCTCTATTGTTGTAATTATGATTGTTTTTAATCATGCCAAAGGTCCACTAAAAGTTAAATATTTTGCCTGTCTTTGCTCAGCTAACACAATGGCCAGCCTACGTTTCATGAATAGCCTAAGGCTTCTTTGTTGTGTTAGGTATATCATGAGAACTCCACGCGGTTCTAACCACTCTTGACAGTGGAAAAATAGGAGAAAGTCTCCTTTTATAACAAAGATTATGAATGTCACTCCAAGATGTTCATGTTAGAATAGAGTTTAGTCTTCCAAAAGGGACGGAGGCATAAAAAATCACATTCCATAACTGTATTACATTCCTTCTCCATCACCTAAAGGACAGTGTGATGCGAAGCTCTAATAATGCTCATTTGATTGACTCTGCCCAAACAGCCTTTTATCAGGCACAAGCTACTTCTCTATGATGGATGACTACGGTTTATGGTGCAGATCTCATTTGCAAACGGAGTTTGGAAATTCCCCTTCACTGGCAGATTTGTGATGAAGCCCGTGCCGTCATTATTGCACACTAAACTCATTAGAATAAGAAGCAAAGAGTGGCTGAGGCTTATGGAAGATTTGCTAATCTTGTTGTGTGAGAATAATACATTTAATTTTCCTTTGTGGGACCTGACCCATCTGGAACTTTTGTTTGCTGTTACTTGCTAGATTCCCTTAGGTGCTTGGAGTACCTCCTTTTGTATCTTTAAGGTTAAAGATGGGAAGTAATCCAATCAAACCCAGCTAGAAAATACCTTCATGGATTCAAATTTCCCAAAATGACTATTTCAGGCTGAAGAAGATGAAAATGCTGGTGGTTAAAAATTCAACAGCAAGCTCTTCGGATAAGGGAAGGAAAGACAGAGGAATGTTCAAAGAGAAATAACTGTGCCTTGGTTGGTGTTTTGTTTTGTTTTTTGGAATGGTGGTAGGATTTAAAACAATGTTCTCTAGGCTAAAATTAAGGTAAAAACAAAATAAATAACAGCAGATCCATAACAACATTTCATAGATCCAGAAGAAAGATCACCTTGAGAGCCATGGAGGAATAAAACACAGACATTGTTCTCTTTTTCATGCACAAATCAATACGAACATTTCTCACTCCTAATATCTCAGCCACTCATCCTGTTTTTGTGGGCCTCCTGTTATTCTCAGTCCTGCTTCAGCACCATGCGGGAAGGACTGCTGTTTCTTAAAATAAATGGTCTCAGACAAATGAACATCGCTCATGACTTTTCAGCTACTCTAGAAGTCAGTGATAAAAATCAGTGATTCCAAATTCTCAGGGATTTTCATAGGAAATTAATCATAGGAAGATGTTATTGACTGTTTTCTTATGTCCATAGCCTCAAGGCAAACTTGAGAAAGATAAATGTGCCCACAGATTTGCCATTAAGTCCCTATCAAGTGATCCCCAGATGGCAGTATCAGTATCCGTGCTTTATAACAACAGCTGTCTATTCAAAGTAGACTTCCATTGTACTATGAAATTACTTGTACCTTTATGGTTTGTGAATTTCCACGGAGCACCTACAGAGGATGATTCTCCTTTAGCTTCCCTTCTTCTGTGCCCTCAATGAACTTCCTTGAAAGAAGAGCCCTGGCATAATTATAGCCAATTCTGATTGGTACAAATCTACACATGAATCATCAGAAAATGACTGATTTCCCCATCTAGCAATGGTGCTTAAGACTCAGAAAGTGTGAAATGAAAAACTTAATGTTCTCCTAACAGTGCAATTTAGAATAATGTCAATACGCCACACACTATTTTTTTAGACCTTACGTTCAAAAAATAAAATCAAATCAAAATGGCGCACTCTCATTGTGTGCGAGACATTTACTATGCAATATCACTCTCTTCCAACTCATCTCTCAATTGTTGAGGGCACTGAGCAAGAGAAGCTGCACCATTAAATGTCAGCCCTATAATTCACACTCAATGGGCAGGCAAACAGCCCTTTTCACAAGCCTGAAATGAATGGATGTAGAAGCACTATAAATATCGAGCTCACTTATTAAAAACAAAAAGAAAAAAATGATAAAAAGAAAGAAAACCCGGGAGAATCTCCCCCAGCTTCCAAGAACTGTCCTTGTGGATTCTCACCCCGAAGCAGCTGAGCATGAAGGCCCTCTCAGGAGAGATTTTTAAAGGGAGAGGGTGTACGAGTCTCCAGGGAGCTCTTGAAGTTTCCATCCTCTGTAACTAGCGCTGATGAAAGGCGCGGAGATGGAAGAGGTGAGTGATCCAAATTGGGGTCTCCTGCGGATTCTGCTCCCTGCAGGGCTGGCGACGAGCCACATCAAAGAGCAAAATCTGGGGGCTTGTGGTCCACCCACTTTGTCACAGTGTCCCTCTTAAATCCAGCCACGTTTATGCCTCAGTCTCCAAATCTGCTCCATTGAAACTCCATGCCGTCCCCTCTTTCTGGGGCAAAAGTCTGTGTCCCCGTCCCTTCTTTATACTTCTTTCCCATTCATTCATTGGCTCATTCAGTTATTAGCTGAACAACTATTTATTGGATCCACAGGCATTTACCGAGTACTCAGATTTTGTGGAGACAGAGATGATCCAACTTCCTGTCTATTGAACGATCCTGTCTTGTGCCGTATCCCTTAGAGGTCTCCAATTTAATAGGATGAATTAATTAATCTGTGTCAAAGTTTCAGGAGACCTTGCCATCTCAAAACACCAACAAACCTCAAGCCTGACCTAGATCTTCTATGTACCTCTTCAAAAGAATTCAATGTTTCATCCCTGATGAGGGAAACTCTGAACACAGCAGGGAGGATTAGTAGGGGCCCGTAGGCCTCATCTGAAATAAGCCCATTTTTCATCTCAACATATATTTGAGCGAGAAGCAAGAAAATATGGGTGATGGTGGGATTAGTGCCATGCCCAAAACTAAACTATCACTAACGTGTTCCTATATTCTGGGTGATAGGTTTCTTCACTTGGAGCTGAAGCTTTCTCATCAATAGGTATTGATAAGATACTAGTTAATCTCTATTATAAGAGGCCACCTCCATTTCGTCCTGTGGCTGCAAAAGCTATACAGAGACCTAGAGCACAACTCTTTGAAAGTATTCAAAGAGTGGTGTGTTTACTCGTGTCTCTCCCTGTTGCACTTCCCTAACCAAACCCAGAAGAAAATGTGCATTAATTTTTTATCTAAAAAAAAAAATTATCAAATTTTCCCCTCCCATCTGGCTCCCACACTTTGTAGTTGCAATAAGAGCTCAATAAATATGCAGAAATTTTATTATTCCTTTCACCGGAAAAGAGGGGGAAAGTGTTTAGCCACTGTTCACACCTCTTCAATTAATCTTTCCAAGTCGGCCTCGTGTCTGAAGGGTGGAAATTACCGGTCCCTTGGGCTCACTGCTGTTCAGTCAAGGCCATAAGCAATTGACCTAAATGTATCCCCATCACCCATTTACTGCATAATACATCTTCAGGCATTCTAGTAGTCAAGTACCTGCTACGTCTAGTGGTAGCGTGTTCCATATGATAACGAAATAGTAAAACAATAAAAAAGAAAGAAAGAAAGAAAAAGAAATAGTGATGCCACTTGGAGGTCTGAAGTGCTGAGAAGATACACAGCATCACTGTGTTAGTGCGGCCTCATTCTATCCAGGTGAGAAGAATCGGCTTCTTAACATACATCTCAGTCTAACATAGAAGAATTTTTTTTAAAGATTTTATTTATTTATTTGACAGAGAGAGCACGCAGGCGGAGCAGTAGGCAGAGGGAGAGGGAGAAGCAGGCTCCCTGCCAGGCTTGATCCCTGGACCTGGGATCATGAGCTGAGCTGAAGGCAGATGCTTAACCAACTGAGCCAACCAGATGCTCTGAGGATTGGTTTTTATTATTTTATTTTTTAAAGATTTTATTTATTTGAGAGAGAGAGCACACAAGTTGGGGGAGAGGCGGAGGGAGAGGGAGAAGCAGACTCTGCACTGAGCTGGGAGCCCTATACAGGGCTCAATGCCAGGACCCTGGGATTGTGACCTGGGTCAGAGGCAGGCGCGTAACTGACTGAGCCCCCCCAAGAGCCCCCCACAAGAATTGGCTTTTAAAGGATTCTCTCTGTTTATAACAGTGCCCAACTGTGACTTAAAAGGTTCCACTTTCATAGAACTTTAAACCTGTTGTATGGAGCGGTCGGTATACGGTGCTCTGAGCCATCCGACTAAGTCCTGCAGATTGTTCCAGGGGGAAGATAGTCTGTGAACTAAGTAGATCGCGCTAATGTGAAAAATTAATAAACTTCTACTTCATGGCTCCAGGTGGGCCATCCAAACGGAAACTACCTTTTTTTACGATGCTCTCAGCAACCCCCACGTGGCATCTGTCGCCACAGCACACCGAGAAACGGTGCTGCACACCTGTCTTGATCACAGCCGTGGGCCACCCGGGCTGACAGGAGCCCACGCGGGAAGGTCCTGTTTCTGCAGGACGCTGAGCTGCAGCCGCCCCACGACAGCCCGTGCTCGTGGGGAGCTCGCTTGAGCCAGGGCACTGCGTCCGGGGCGTGGGGCGGGGGAGCCAGCAGCGGAAGCTGGGGGGGCCCCCGGCCTGGCCCCCCTTTTCTGAGATGCATCGGGCAGCGGATCTCCAGGTGCCGCTGCTCTCCGGCGGGGCCTTGCTCTTCGCACCGGCTCATCCCACGGGTGGGAGGGCCAGGGGCTTACCACCTGGGCCCTCGGCGCGCCTCTAAAGGGGGCCAGATGGAAACCCCCATGCAGCGCCTCCTAAGCAGGTGGTTCTGGAAGCATCGCCGCATTTGCTACCACGAAACAGGGAAGGGGAAAGAGAGGTTGTGAACTGAAGCCCTCTTCCCGAAGCTGCGAGATCAGACCTCCCTGCACAGGACAGCCGGGCCCGGGGGTCCAAGTGTGCCCAAGGAGAGGTCAGTGAGGAGGAAACGTCGAGTAAGACATGCGGGCCGTGGCCTGTGCCTCTTCAGCCAAAATACAGCTTGAAAGCGGATGGCACTGATTTGTCTTCATCTCTCTTCTCGTGACTCGAGAGCTCCAGGCGGAGGCTGGGGGCCTTGGCCACCACTTGCCACATGCCTGTCCACACCTGAAGCCCCACGCGCTCCATTTCACCTGCTGCCCCGAGCACGAGAACGCCTGTGTCCGGGGGCGCTGTGCCACGACCTGCTGCCGCTCCGGCTCCCGCCGTGCCAGCCGGTTCCCAGCTGCTGCTCAGGGCAAAGGCCTCACAGGTACCCCCCTGCCCCCCCCCACACACACACATGCACAGCTTGTCTGGCTGCGGCCTCTCTAGTCTGTCCACACCGCGGGCCCGGAGAGCCCGCGCACCCAGCTCGGCTCAGCCCGCTCTCTGAGACCCTGGCTCCTAAAATCCCTCTCCCAGTTGGCAGTCTGACAGCTCACAGAGACCAGAACGTTCTCTTTCCTGACATTCACTGCACCCGAAAGGAAACCCAGGAAGGCCGGCTCCAGCGGGAACGCGCGTCTACTCGTGGCCCGGAGTGCAAGGAACGGGATCTTTAGCCTCTGTATAGACGCGCTCGATTTCCAGGGACAAGGCCCTTCTCCATCACGCAGGAGCTCGCTCTCCGCATCTGTAAACGGGAGATGCGACAAGCACCTGAGGGGGTCACGTGGAGGATGAAACGCAGTGAAAGAACAGGACGCCTTGGCCCTGGTGGCCCGCACAGACCCACAGGCCGCCGGCACCTGCACACCCTGACCCAGAGGTTGTCGGTTGCATCAGCAACAAGGCCCCGACGACAGGCGGTCCACGGACCAGGAGGAATGATGAGCGACACGGGAGATGGGTCACAGCGGGCGCCCGGCCCACCGGGGTCTGGAAGGCTGTGTCCACTTCCCGGCTGGCCGCCCGCGCGCCCTGGACACGGCACCGGCACTCTTCCTCCGGGTTAAATAATAAATGTGGGAACGGCCTTTACAGAAGACGCTACAAAGAATATCCCCCGTCCCTCGGGAGTGTCCCCGGGAGTGTCCTCGGGGGTGTCCTCGGGGGTGTCCTTGGGGGCGTCCTCAGGGATGTCCTCCCAGGTGTCCTCGGGGGGGTGTCCTCGAGGGTGTCCTTGGGGATGTCCTCGGGGGTGTTCTCGGGTGTGTCCTCGCAAGGGTCCTTGGGATGTCCTCCCAGGTGTCCTCGGGGGTGTCCTCAGAGGTGTCCTTGGGGATGTCCTCGGGGGTGTCCTCAGAGGTGTCCTCGGCAGTGTCCTCAGGGGTGTCCTCGGGATGTCCTCAGGGGTGTCCTCGGGGGTTGGGGTCCGCACTGGCCCTCTCCCCCTCCGTGCAGCCTGGGAGGGCACGGGGACACAGGCCGGGCACCAGGACGACCGGGCTGGGCTCGCCACCAGGCACCAGCTCTGAGGGCGATGCGGAGCCGGCAGCTGCGGGGAGCAGCACCCATGAGCGCTCGGGGCACATGCGGGCGGTGGACTCCGGGTTTCCAGGGAGCACCCCGGGCCCGAGGGGGAGGAAGCACGGGAGGACGACGCTGCCGTGGTCATTGCAGCTTCGCTGTACCTTGATGCCCAGGCCGGGCGCAGGTCGCAGGTGCATGACCCTTGGCCCTGGGGGGGGGGGGTGCAGGGGACGTGCCACAGGGGCCCGAGCATAGCCAGCCGTGCACACAGCCAGTGTCAGTGGCCAGGGGGGCCTGGAGGGGGGGGACGGCTCCCACGGGTCTGCTACGCGGGGGGAGGCAGCTCCACTGCACACAAGGGGGTCCCCAGAGCATCCCAGCCGGGCGGGCAGCCGGGCAGCTCCGAGCAGCCACCAGGCTGTGGCCCATCCTTCCGGGTGACATAGGGACGCAGCCCCTGCAGCTGAGGCTCTAACGGCTCGGCCGGCCCCTGAGCAAGGCAGCTCAGAAGCAGATAGAAAATAATGCCAGGTGGGGGTACACGGGAGCTGCCGAAGGAAGACAGAGCTATTTAACACTCCCCCCCGCCCACACACACACACATTCACTCACTCATACACTCACGTAGGCAAATTGGGCCGGGAGTTTCTTGGTGCAGAAAAGCAATCAGCAAGGTAGCAGGGAAAACTAGTGAAGGAGAAATATTATAAATGGCAAAGGCCTGACAGGTTAGCCAGGCAAGAAGGTGAACAGATTAGAGAGGAATGGAAAGACCAGGGCACCAACACCATCCGCGTGGGGCCAGAACGTGAACACGCGCACAGGAAAGAGCTGAAAACACCCCACAGAGTCACGTTTGGAAATAGTCTGAGATGACCAAGACCCGCTGGGTGCAGAAGGCACCATGACCACACAGATTGACTGCGATGTGCAAGGATGACCCCGTACATGCCTAGATTCACCGGGTAAGGAACACACGCTGAGGTTGCGGGTGGCCCGCTGGGGAAGGAAACACTCCCACTGAGTCAAGGGCTCCCCAAGAGGCCAGAGAGCCCCGACAGCAGTGCAGTGACCAGGCATCTAATGCCTAAGATAGCAAGAAAATAAGTTGGATATCACCCCACGTTTATACAAAAACTGTTAGTGACATCAAGTGGCATGCAGTGAGCAAAAAGGTCACAAATCCCCTAGAATTATTTTGCCTTTGTAAAGGATCCCTAGTCGGAAAAATTTTGAGATCTTCTGGGTCATGGACACTGGAACATGTGCACATAAGTGCACAGTGAGACGGAGAATGGATTTAATTATCTAAAATAGTTCATGGAGCACCTCACCACTATTTTATTGGCTTATTTCCTCAAAAATAGTTTTGTAGGGAGTTGAGTTTTATGAGTGATTGTAGCAACCTAACGTTTTATCTAATCAGGGTATCTTGAACAAGACACTAGTGACATTTTAGGTCAGATCATCCTTATTTATTTTTTTTAGAGAGAGAGAGAGAACATGCAAGAGAGGGAAGGGGCAGAGGAAGGAGCAAGAGACATTCCCAAGCAGACCCTGCACTGAGCAGGGAACCCGACGTGCAGCTCGCTCTCGTGACCCTGAGATCATGACTTGAGCCCAAATCTAGAGTGGGACACTCAGCCAACTAAGCCACCCAGATGCCCCTGGACTGGATAATTCTTAGTTTTAGGTAACTCGTGTGCACTGTAGGATGTTTAGCAGCATCTCTGAGCACGACCCACCAGCTCTCAGATGCACCCCTGAGCTGTGACCACCAAAATTATGTCTAGACATAGCCAACAGCCCCAGGGTGGGCAAAACCACTCCCACTGGAGAGCCAGCAGCCTAAAGACTCCCCAATTCTAGCTACTACATGGGTAAATCCAAGGATGATCGTTGTAGAGAAATAAGGGATTTGATGCATTGATCAGAGGATGGGGTATAAGACCCCGTAATGCCTTCTGAGGATTTCCTAAGAGTATCTGATCCTAAAAGAAACTCTGCCAACCAATCATCAGGATGGCTTCACCACACACACTGGATTAGTAGCCCTGGCTTTCAATTCACTTGTTTCCCTGGACCTACATGTGTGACCCTCTGTACCGCCTTAGCCTTGTGTGGCTGCCACACTCGGGCCCAGCTGTCATGGATCATGTCACAGGGCACCGGACAACACTTGGGACTCAGCATGGAAGCATTACCAAAGCCTATATCCTAAAATATGAAAGAATCCCATTGGATTGGTTGTGAAAGGGACAAAAATAGGACTGACCGAGGAGAAGAGTATTGATTAATGCTGGGGACAAGATGAAATAACCAGATTCAGAAGAAGTCCAGAGTTACATTTTAAAGGACAGATTAAAAATAATAATAATAATAAAAATAAATTTAAAAAAATTAAAAAAAATAAAGGACCGATTAAATCAAGCTCTTAAAAATAACTAAAATAAAATAAAATAAAATAAAATAAAATAAAATAAAATAAAATAAATCGATCTCTTGATTGTTTACAATGGTTCTACCAATTTTGTAGTTTTGCTTTTTTATTAACTACCCAAAAACACAAGCCTAAAGTATTATAATTCATGCAGGGTTCTCTGTATTTTTTGTTGTGGTGGATAAGCAATTTTTAGGGCATCTAAGAAACTATTTTTACCCAACTGTTGTGCATGGCAAGAGATGCAAAATTAGACTCGATATGCTATAAAGAGCAATGAATCAGGAGCTCAGTCACAGTTTCTACTGACCTTTGAGCCTCCGTTTGCTCGTCCGTAAGATGGGAATTCTGGTAGTTACCTTGCCTTTCTTACCCAGATGAGCTTCAAATGAATGGACACATACAAACTTAACAGGAGTACTGTACACATATTAAAAAAAAAATGGATACTATATTCAAACACGATCCTGCAATTAAAACTTCCCTGTACCCAAGGGTCTTAACAAAGGCAAAAGAGCGTTATTAAAAAATATTACTGAATGGAAAATAATTCTAATTAACAGATTTTCTATAAAACTTTCTAAATATATATATATCTCTCAAATATCCGGTTACATGAATTTGGGGATATCAAAAATGAATAAAATCCACGTATCACCCATAAACTTCATTAATAGTCATAGCTCAACTGACTGTCTCATCAGTAAAGGGGAGTCATAAATAAATAAATGAATAAATCTGTGATTTGCTTCAGATCCTTTTGTGTTTTTATTTATTTGCCTACGGCCCAGATGAGAGGCCTACAGAGCTGCCGGCGGCCGGGTGTCAGGCAGCACAGGGACGGGGAGAGATGGCCTGTCGGTGTTGAATGCTCTGCCCCCCTCCACCGGCGAGCTCTGACAGCCCTGCTGCACCTGCGGCCTCGGAGACCGTCCACAAGTCCTTGCATCAGTAACATCGAGCATTCAACCTCGTCCAGAACCTGACTTGTTTTTATCCTCGGCCAGCTCTCCTTGCAACGTGAGCAAAGGGGACAGGTAAGGAGCCGCCTGCTACCCTCCAAACTGCACTCAGCTGGCCTGATGGGGTTTTCCTCCGAGAGATCACCCGCGGACTGTGGAAAGAACCGCCCCGTGGGGCTTACAGCATCACGCAGGGTGCTGGGCCAGGTGTGAGGAGCAGGAGGGACAGGTCTCCACTCTGTTGCTCTCGGGTTGAAAGGGGACACGGTGTGCAGGGGATCGGGAGAAGGGACGTGCATCAGCTGTGAATGTCCTCCTGCATCCAGGGAGGCCCAGGGATGTCCCCAGAGCGGCAGGCCCATGCCTGGCTCCAGTGGCCCAACCTGGGCCTGCCCGGTCCAGGCATCCTGGGAGGGAGTGGGCCACCAGCCAGGCAGCAGGAGGGGCGGGTGGCGGGGCCGGGGCGGGGGGGGGGGGGACGGGACATGGAGGCTGTCGAGGCCGGGCGGGCAGCCCGAGGGCATTGGGGACACGAGACAGGCTGGGAGGCCACACAAGGGAGACAAAGAGGAGGAAGGGGCCCAGCAGTCGCAGTGCTGACACTTCGGGCACTTTCTGCAAAAGCATTGGGTTCCAGGGCGCCAGGTGGACAGGACGGAGCTCCCGCCCAGCTCCCTCTGGGGCCCAGGGCGTCAGGGGGACAGGAAGGAGCTCCCGCCCAGCTCCCTCCAGGGACCAGAGGCATCAGGGGGCCAGGACGGCTCCTGCCCAGCTCCCTGCAGGGACCAGAGGCATCAGGGGGACAGGATGGTGCTCCTGCCCAGCTCCCTCCCAGGGCCAGGGCATCAGGGGGACAGGATGGTGCCCCTGCCCAGCTCCCTCCAGGGACCGGAGGCGTCAGGGGGACAGGACGATGTTCCCGCCCAGCTCCCTCTGGGGGCCATGAAGACAGAGAGATGGGGGGCTCAGAGCCCCGTCAGGGCAGTAGGCCAGGAGCCCGGGGCCTCGGTGTCTCTGCCACGGTGGCGCCAGGGGACGTGGGGTGCGCGGGGGTCCCCGGCAGCAGGCCGGCCACAGGGGGCCCCCAGGAGCTCCAGCGGCTGCGGACCACCCACCGGTGGACTCCTCCAAGTCCCCCAGACCCCACGTGGTGCTTCGCCTGCAGAGGAGCTTTGCTTTCAGAACACTAATGAAACACAGAGTTTTGGGTGTTTTTTTTTTTCCTTTTGAATATGCCATACCTAACTCAGTCCCTGGCATTCTCGACAAACATTAAAAAACCAAAGCAGAAAGCAAACAAAACCAAAAACGCCTCGATACACGTTGAACGGATATTGCAGGTGACGGGAGCGTAACTGCATGGCCCCAAGCTGGTCCGTCCGCTCTTCAAAAAGAAGGTGAATACTGACTTTCCTTAAAGTTCTCCTCCTCTATTTTTTTTCCCCTTTGGTTTCCCCTCCTATACACTTTTCCCACCACTTCTTACCTCTAGGTAGGGGGCAGTAGCTGACAGATGGCAGGAGGCAGTAGTCTTCGGAGGACTTCGGGACATACACCTTGCCGGGGCCTATCCCCAGCATTTCTGGTTTCAGATTTTCCAAGCATAACGGAATTAGATTTCTGATTCAGTTGGTTTGCAGTGGGTTTTTCTAGGCTGGTCCCCAGAACACGTGGGAAACCACCAGTCCCCAGTATCAATGACAAGTCAACGCGCCTAAGGCGGACGTCAGTAGGCAGCCGTATTTTGGGGAGCTGAATCCCTGGGTTTTCTGGGATGAACCTCAGGCACCCATTCGGATGAAAAAGTCATTTGTAAATTCTAGAAGGCGTCTGGCATTCAAAGATGACCGAGATGGTTTGTAGAAAGTGCTCTGAAGAGTCCAATTTGAGCAGTAGAGCTCCCAGCTACAGGCTGGCACGTCCTCGGCGGGAAGATTAATTATGAGAAAGTGTTTTCCCTGTCACTGACTCACCGTGTGGGTTCCCTCAGCATTGTTTTATTTTTTCCCGAACAACGGCGCTCCACGCTAACCGAGGACGCCCTAGTGGAAATCGCACAACGGGGAAGGCCCACGCATACGCGCACCTACTCCACACAGGCATGGCACAGCTCCTCTGCGCCCTCTGCATTACGCAGCGGAGGTGAGAGTTAATGAAGAGTCTTACCATCGTCCTCCACAGACTCCTACCTCAAGCCCGGAGCACCCAACCGCATTCATCACCTACCAAGCTTGCTCACTGTCCCCAGCCAGCTCTCCCCACAGTCATCAGGCGAGAACCTCAGCATCATATTGGACTCTCTCCCCACACTCCCAACCTGACATCTCATGCCCAACTGGTCAAAGTATAATTTTTTTTTTTAATTTTACTTTTATTCATTTTTTAAAATTTATTTATTTATTTATTTATTAAATTTTACTTTGAAAACATGTGACAGGCACATCTTTTTGCCTCCGTAACCATTGGTGCTTCGGTTCAAAACGACATACCCACCCGCAGGGACTATTACAGCTACCCCCTGATTAATCTTTGCCTTTGCTCCATGTTCATTTTTCCTTTCATCCTGCTATCAGCATCCTAGTACTGAGAGATATGTTCCTATTGCTCTCATCCCTAAAACCTCCCAAGGATTCCTGCTACCTGGGGAATGAAGCCGGGGCTTCTCAAAGAAGCTCAAGGACCCTGTCAAGCTCAGCGTGGGCCCAGCCCACCTTTTTAGGTAGAACTTTTGTTCCATGTATACAACTGACCCTTGGACAGGGTAGAGGTTAGGGCCACTGACCTCCCACGCAATCAAAAACCCATGTATGACTTTTGACTCCCCCCAGACTTAACTACTAGTAGCCTACTGTTGATCAGAAGCCTTACCAATAACATAAAGAGTTTACTAGTACATACATTGCATACTAGATGCACTATACACTATATCCTCACAACAAAGTAGGCTGGAGAAAAGAAAATATCAAGAAGACCATAGGAAGGGAAAATACATTTAAAACACCATACTATATATATATATAGTATGGTGTTTATATATATATTTTTAAATATATATTTTAAATATATATATTTTTTAATTCACATAAAAATGGACCTGTACAGTTCAAACTCCTGTTTTTCAAGGGTCAATTGTATTTTACATATCCTTTATGCTCTGCAGTTTGCATCCTTTTCCCTACTCTCAATATACTTGCACACCTTATCAACCTCTCAAATCCTATAAATCCCCCCATGCCCAGTTCAGAAGTCATTATTCTTTCATAGCCCCAATACCCTACTCACTTCTTGACTGGTTGAGCAAAATCTGCTTTTCTTTCTACTCCATAAGCTTCTTAAGAGCAGAAACCGAGTTTTAATTACTTTTGGATTCCCCAAAGTAATACATGTTGTAGCACATCTACGACACTTACTGGTAATAAACCAATGCTGCGTTCAGCTGGATGGAATGAAATGGAGATTTGTCACAATGGAGCTCTGTCTGGATGAATGTTATTCTGATGGAACAGCAGTATTCTCAAATAAGAGATTTAGAACCACAGCTATTTTGTGTTTTAGATTAGGCTTAGTTGATCAAGACGGATCAGAAGAGCCTTGGGTTGATATGTGTTTTTGAAGCACACAAACAAGAAATTTGAAGAGACTCGTGGTAAATTCATTTGATTATGTGGAACGTGTTCACGCCACCAAATAAAAGAAGTCAAAAAAAAAAAAAAGGCTTTGATGGTGAAATCTCATTAATATGCTCTTATCACTCTAATATCAAATTTTAAGAGTGTTTGCATCCTAAAAAGCAGCAGCTGCCTCTTTGAAAATTAAAGGGGTGATACGTGAGGGAACCCCGGCTTCTGGTTCACACATGCCTCATGTGCATCTCAGCTTTGTCACTTACCAGTTGTGTGTTTTCGAGAAATTTATTTAATCTGCATGCACCTCAGTTTCCTCGCTGTAAGACAAGAGGTAGTAACACCTGCCAAGCAGGTTAATAACGGGAGTAAATGAGCTGATGCGTGTAAATGCTTCGTGAGCGGCCTAACCCACTCTAGGGATGAGCCGCGAACACAGTTATGAGGACACAGGTGAAAATCAGTCACTCTTTGTGTTAGATAAATGGGTCTATGTTGTGGAAAGGCAATGGGGACATTCAGGGAGCCTAAGTAAAAAACTAAAGAGAGAATAGGAGTTGTTGGGATCCCTGGGTGGCGCAGTGGTTTGGCGCGATCCTGGAGACCCGGGGTCGAATCCTACGTCTGGCTCCTGGTGCATGGAGCCTGCTTCTCCCTCTGCCTATGTCTCTGCCTCTCTCTCTCTCTCTGTGTGATTATCATAAATAAAAATTAGAAAAAAAAAACAAATAAAAAAAAAGGAGTTGGTGATGATGGCAGGAAGAGATTGAAAAGTATTCACCTGTCTGCATCATTTTCTCATCTAAAACAGGAACAATTCAATTGAGGGCACTTCAGAGGCAGGCTGCTGCCTCCGCTAAGGTCATATGCATGGCTTTACAGCCATGGTGTTAACTCCCATTGTTCGATGACACAACTAACTCGCCATCCTCTAAGTGTTTCCAGGCGTTAAAAAAAAAAAAAAAAAAAAAAAGTGGTTGGATTGATAACATAATGAATCACTGAAGATCCAGAGCTTCTGTTAGTTTGTTTGTCTGGTGCTGTATTTCAGTGAGCTATAAAGATTTTTTTTTATTATTATAATTAATTATCATGGCTTCTTCTGTCTCCCACAGGTTTTTACTCCTCAACAGTTTGGTAACAACTAGTACTAAGTTTATATGCTGCAATAGTTTGGTAACAATAAGGCTAATGATGACAATAATAATTTGCATCAGTAAATGGCTCAATTAAAAGCACATTTGATTAAATCCTCCATTACAATCTAAAAACAGGTGTATAGTTTATTGTTGTCAGGCTTCAATCCTCCATATCGAAATATAAATCTTTTCTGAGTCAAGTGCATGGGCCTTCGGCTCTACCTAAGACCATTTCTTTCCATGTAGGTAGTAGACTTTGAATTTCCCTCCTAATTATAATAACTGTTTTTTTTTTTCTGCTTAATTTACTATGGCATAAAAACAGAAGTTTATTTTTCTACCTATCTTGCATTAACATCGCTGGCCCATTCCCTGAAATCTTCACATAAAGGAGTCAAAGATACGTTTGTGGAAATATTTGATTAAACACAGTTCTGCTCATCAACCTGCCATTAAGCAGGGCAACTATGGATACTCTCAGAGAAATAAATCAGATAGCTGATAAAGATGAAGGCAGGCAATGCTGGTGGAAGCAGAACTAATGGAAGAGGAAGGGGATGTGGAGAGAAAAGACAAGATAGAAATGCAAGTAGAGGGGATCCCTGGGTGGCTCAGCGGTTTGGTGCCTGCCTTTGGTCCAGGGCATGATCCTGGAGCCCTGGGATCGAGTCCCGCGTCCTGGGCTCCTGGAGCCTTCTTCTCCCTCCTCCTGTGTCTCTGCCTCTCTCTCTCTCTCTCTCTCTCTCTCTCTCTCTCTCTCTCTCTCTCTCATGAATAAATAAATAAATCTTAAAAAAAAAAAAAGGAATGCAAGTAGATTCTAGACAGTGAGTGATAAGTGCATTTAAATGCCAGGCCAAGGGGAATGAAGACATGAGCAAAGAAGCCAAGACAACTGGGCCCTAGACTTGTGACTTGGATGAACAAGAGCTGGTTTGGCCAAGTGTTTGCTTCTTGGTTCCTTATCAGCTGTGTGAGATCATACTCTGAGCGTTTTACAAAATGTGAAAAAAAAATAGCTTATATGTTCTCTGATTTCCAGGAGAAAGGAAAAGCATTGAACTATGAGAAGATGGAGAAAAACAGAGTAAAGGCATCATGACGTAAGCAGGTAATCTATGGGAACCAAGCGATAAGTACAAATATTATTCCTTACAAAAGAAGTCATGTCTAACAGCAGACTATTACCTTAGAACACGAGTGCATTTCTCTTCAACACCTGCAGCCACACATCCTCTGGCTCATCGTAAAGCTATGTCAGAGGACTCAGACTCCGGTCCTCCACCAGGTAAACCCAACATTTTATTCAGTACCATTGACTTGAATCTGAGTCTTATTTTTCTTCTTTTCTTTCTTTCTGCCTCCCTCCTTCTATCACTTCCTCCCCACCCCTCTGTCTACTTCTACCCTTACCTCCCTCCTTGGCTCCTTCCCTCTCTCTTTCCTTCTTTTTTTGTTAAAACATCATGTTAAAAGGTTCTCAAGAAATGACAGAAAATAACCAGGGAGAAATAACCATGGGTGAAGTATAAGACAAAGGAATATTGATCTTGAGGAGAATTAGTAGATCTGAGTTCTCATCCGCAATTTGTCACAAGGCTGTGTGACCTTAAACAAATCACTTCCAGCTCTCTGGGCTTTAGTTTCCTCTTCGTTACAATGAGGAGGTGATATGAGATCATCTTTAATTCCCGTTCCATCTGTAACTACTTAGTGAAAGGGTCAAAAACTCATATTTGGGAACTAGGTTACAGTACCAAATTCACTATTAATTTACTATATGATCTATTTTAGAACCTCAGTTTCCCTATCTATAAAATGTGACTAAAACAAGCATCTACATCATAGGGTCACTGTCAGGATTAAGTGAGATAATCGTGTCAAGAATTCAGAATGTTGCCTAACACACAGCAAGCGCTCGACCAACCTTAATTATTATTTTTAACCATAATGGACTTTTACTATTTTTACCATCATCAGAGGTAGTTTCTCATCTACAAATTCGATTTCTTTGAAAGCAAGTAGATAGGGTTATATTCCAAAAGCCATTTGAAAATAAAATATAAAATAGCACAAGAACCGGGATATTTGCAGATCTCTCAGTGCTCTCATGTTGGCAACTCAGGCCTCTTAAAAGACTAAAGCAGATCAACAAAAATTCCCTTCTCAAAACCATTAGTGGATGTTAGATGTTATCAGGTCTATTAATCAGGTATTTGCCTTGTGGATTTTGTGTTGATCATTGCTGGTGTGGTTACTGATTTGTTTGGAAAACTGTTGACTTTACTGTTGGGTTTTACTTCTTAGAAAACACAGATTCTTTCTTGGTATAAATAAAACCGACTGTAAAAAAAAAATAAAAATAAAAATAAAAAATAAAACCGACCGTGTTTTCTGTTCATCACGTCAGTCGAAATATGTCCCTTGTCCCCGTTGGGCCCCTCTACAGTGACCAAAGGAAAAGGGAGATTCTCAAAGATGTCAGCTGGGGCACGGCTTTAGCTCAAGCTGTCAAGATGGAGTAAATGATACAGATAAAAAAGAAATCCTGGCAATAGAGCAAGCTTTAGTAAGGAGCTCAGCTTCTACTTTCTTCTCTGTTCTTCTTGCGAGAGAAATGAATGTGGTTTACATGATGGGCTGGAGAACAAAGCTTTTTACCAACACCATAGGGCATAAGTGCAGTAGTCAGGCTGGCCTGCTGCTCAGGAAAAGCTGTCTCAAAAGCACATTTTAAACTCAACTCTAAATCCTAGATAATCTCCAAGATGAATCTGAGAAATAGGAATTGTTGAGTGCTTCTGGGTGAGTACGAAGCAGTTAAAGAGAACAACTTTACTGAGATAACAAGTGGGAGATTTTTAGCCCAATATCTAGGGTAACATCTGATAGCAGTCAACAGGAAGCCACGTGGTGATGGAGAAATTAACCTTTGTTGACTACACTGTATATGTATAGGCAATAAGCATGTATTAAAGTCTCCCAATGACCATGGGGGATAAGTATTATCTCCCTTTTATGTGTGAGGACTTCAGGAACCATAAGCCCAAAATCACATAATTGCTATCCTGTGGAGCTGCAATTCAAACTCAGTCTACTTACCTCCAAAGATTCCGCTTCTCTTTCTGGGATAGCAAAGGGAAAACAGAACCTGCTAATGATACATGATGTAGTTGAAGTCAAAAGTCTTTCTACTATAGCGCTAAACTTAGAAATCACTGCAGACAACAACTGGGACTCTCTGCAATTCAAGCATTAAGTCTGACTTAGGAAAGGGACAAGTATGATGCAGGGAAGCATAGATCATCATGGTACCGAGAGCCCTGTGACATTCAGAGATCCGTCTCATGACGACAAAAGAAGCAAAGAGAGAAGAGGACCCCAGCTTAGCCACAACTGGCTGTCTCTTTTATCAGGACATCATTGGAAGGGAATTGATAGGTAACATCAGAACTACATCTATTTTGCTAGTATATTATTTTATAAACTAGTTTAACCTAGTGGGTTCTTAAGTCTCTGATGCAGGAAACATCTAGACTTACCAGCACTATCCGAGTGGTAGGAAAAAATACGGGAGAAGAAAAGAGAAATGGGACATAAGAGATCATGGGAGATGCATGAGAAAAAAAAATGGAAATAAAAACTATCATATGTTGGCAATGATCTTAGGTTTGACATAAGGAAGGAATCTCTCCACCTACTGGTCTAGACTGAATCCCACTTAGGTAGTCCATGCTAGGGCTTCCAAATTCCTTAGTCTCTAGTTTCCCATTATGAATTGGCACTGGTAACTTGGTAAGGACTTTGAGCAGTTTAGAAGTGAGACAGGGGAACTGAAGGGAGCCTCATGAAAAAAAAAAAAAAGTTGTTCCTTTTCCATCTTCTATTCTTGCTAGGACCTGCACCCTCCACCCCATTCTAACATGTCTTATAATGAAAATAGCTTTTGTCCTCCTTGCAAGGAACAAAGAGATAAAAGGACCTTTGGAGTCTTCCAGCACAACAAATAGCATCTAATGAGTGACTGGTCTTCGTAAAACTTCTCTAAGATCAAACACCTTGAGGCCAAGACCCCTGGCTTTAGGAAAGGAGTGACTTATGAAGGACTCTTGGACCCTGTCCTTATTTTGACCAGTCCTGGATGCCTATGAGGACATGTGCACCAGACCACATTACCAATAAAAACCCCAGACCCCAAGCAAAGACGAGACTTGTACTCTTTTCCTTTCCAAGTTTCCCAGACACTCTGCTTATATCTCAATCTCACTCTCTCTATATATTTAATTTCCATAAACTCTGTTTTCACTTTCAGCAGGTTCACGTTTGAGTTCCATCCTGCCTAAGTCAAGGATCTTCTTGGGCTAGTCATGTGGGATTTCCTCTCTGGACCCTTGGACCCAGCCTGCCTGCATCAGAAAACACTGTGGTCACTTTTGAATAGGATCTAGGCAGATCCTACAGCTTCCCTATGAGTTGCAGTGATAGATTGGAAGTTGCCAAACTCTGATTTGCCTCTAACACCAATATCACTCTATGTGGCTCAAAGCAGGTTAACCATAACTTAATTAGGAAAACATTAAGAGAAAAACCATGCCCTAAAGAAAAACCATGCATGCCTTCACTGCATACATATTCTTTAAAATATAGATTGAGGGGCACCTGAGTAGCTCGGTGGTTGAGTATCTGCCTTTGGCTCAGGTCATGGTATCTGGGTCCTGGGATGGAGTCCTGCATCGGGCTCCCTGCAGGGTGCCTGCTTCTCCCTCCACCTGTGTCTCAGCCTCTCTCTCTCTCTCTGTCTCTCGTGAATAAATAAATAAAGTCATTAAAAAATAAATATACAAATAAAATACACATTAAACAGACCTAAAATAATTCATGGCTTTTCCTGTTGGATAATTGTCTATTCCCATAAATTTTCTGCAAACTTGTCTCTTCCTTTACAAATTTGATCCCTTAGAGGAGAAGGGTTGGGGATTAGGAGTAATGTGAGACAATATGGTTTAGTGGTTGGGGAGTATTAACTTTAGAGTTAGCAAGATGTCAGTTCTGTCACTGCTGTGCTACTAGGTCTGGGGTGCAGGCAAATGCCTCAGCTCCAAGCCCCTCCCCGCTCCCCCCCCCCAGCCCTGATCTTATTTGTAAACTAGTACTAAATAATACCTAACACGAAGCAGTATCACTATCTGATACACAGAGAGTGCTTAATAGATGGTAGCCCTTTATATAATACTTAGCAATGAGGCCAATTCCTCTAGAATAGGCTCCAATGCAACTCAAATCCAATTAGAAAGTTAATAAAATTAGCAAACAAATTTACATACACATAAAAGTTCATCAACATATATAAAGGAGCCCTGAACAAGAATCTACTGAACTCTCACCACCCACTGAGCCGCATCTGTACCTCACAGAAAGGGTGAATAAGAAATAAGTCTTGGACAGCATAGGGTGTCTGGGGGAAAATACTCTTGCCATTCATAGCATTACCAGAGGGTTATTTTTAACACACAACATATTACTCTCTTCAAAAAGTTATCTCGTTTTTAAAGATTAAAAAAGAAGGTCTCAATTTAAACGTGTTCAAGGAATGAGTTTCAGCCTCAAAATACATTTTGCTTTAACTTTCCTGCTGTGCATTACTTTTTTTTTTTCCTTTCCAAAGCAGCTCTTATTCATCACTGCTATACACCGTAACAGTTGGAAGACAGATCTCAGAACTTTAACGTGAAAACAATCCATGGCACATATGTATGCATAATCAGAAACTAATTATCTTATTATTTTTTTAACCAGAATTTGTTCTTTCATCACCTCTATCCACTGACAAAATGATTTTGTTGTTCCCTAATGGGAAAAGAACATCATGAGGGAAAGTGAATCAGGAGGAGCCCGAGGAATTCACCTCAGCCACTTCATCTGCTGCATTCATCTAGTGGGGCTGGGGGGCGGGGGTTAAGGGTCTGTACCATTTGCATTCTTATGCATTTTCTCTACCAAATACGTATTTTCTAATGGAATAAATGGAAGAAGGAATCTACAGATCCCAAAAAAGCTGTAGGCTCAAAATGAACTTTCACTTTTCGGACTCAGCATGTTAAATAAATTAATGTCCCTGGGAGGCTCATCCTTTTGGCTCAACTCCGTCTTACCTATCTATCATAGGTTTGCAAATTTAAGGTCCTACTGCTGCCTGAGTGAGGACTCCAAGCAGTGGCTAAGAGAGCCCTAGAGGACAGACCAGTCTGGAATTGGCTGTTGACTTTCCTTCTTCTTTTATCTCTTATACCTGCTCACTTGCTTGTATCCTTCTCTACCTTCTTCATGTAGCCCCCTTTTTGGGAATTTCGCTCTAGTTATTAATGAGCCCCACTGCCTCTTTCTCTCGTCTGCCTGGCCCCCAGCTGTTCTCCTCCAGCGTGGGGTAGCACTTGCCCGGAGTGTGAGCCTGATAGGAGCTTGGGTCATCCTGAAATGAACATGAGCAACCTCATTAGGAATGCTTATTCCAGGCTGAACCTTGTCCTTCCTCACCTTGGGACTATCCATAGCTTTCTCACCTGGCACCTTATAGATGAAATGTGAAGAGGGACAGAGGGGAGGTGGTACAGCCACCACTCTGGGCCGTGTCCTGGATATGTGAGCCAATAAAAAAGAGGGGACAGTTCTAGTGTGATTTCCACGGGACCAGGTTCCAACAAGAGGCGAAATATCTCTACCTATGAGGTTATCACAAGGCTTGGAATTATTTCTACATTTTTTAGAGAAAATATATTAGGATGTTGTTACCCATAATGATGTCAGGTTTCTTCTCAAATTAGCCAATATATCGCTTAGCAGGACTTCAAGGAAATGAAATGAAATATTCATTTGTATTTGTCTCTGTGTATTCATTCATATTTTTATTCCTTACTTTCTTTTAATCTTACAAAGAAAAAATGTACTTTGAAGTAAGAAATATACATGTGTTTATAAGGATTTTCCCTTTTTTTTCTGTTTTCCCATGTTTTCTGTAATGAAAGACAAATGGTGATCACACAGGTTTGTCAAAAATTTGATGGGGAGAAGGTATTTCAGAATGTGTGAAACACTTGGCTCTATCATGAATGGTGGCGGGGTCTCATGGGAGCTACCACTGAGGTCTTGGGCATTTAGGGTTAACGCAAGGGCTTGGTATGTAGTAGAGGGACCATCACGGGGGAGGGCTAAAGAAAGAGGCCGCACAAGGGTGAATGAGTACTTTTATCACTCTGTTGATCTCCTTCTCCTGTGTTCGCCAATCACATGAGACCGTCAATCTGGGGGATTAATCAAGAATGCGTCTCATGCCAGAACCACTTGGTAACTCTCCAAAGCAAATTCGATAAAGCCCCAAGCACCAAGACCAGCTGATTTCTCTTCCTCTGTCATGGTGGGCTCCACGGAAGTACAGCAGGTGTAATGCTGTGTGCCAAAAGGACACCAGACCTCAAGAGAAAGGCCAGGGGTTGGGGCAGGGATTCAAACAAAAGGACTTTTGGCACCTGGACTCTGGAAACCTCCACTGTGCTCCCATTTAGGGGATAGCCATGCCTCATAGTTAGCTATGCAAGCTGTCATTGGGAATGTAACCTAACCTAAGGTCCCTCATCCCTAATGGCAATAAAGGCAGCCATCCACTCATTTCCCATTTTGATTCTGTGTCTGGGCATTTCGTGTAACTGGCTCCACGGTTCCTTAGAGGAATGTCTGCTTTCCCCCCTTCTCTCTTTTGCAGGCTCTCTGCTTCAGCATTTAAATTGAAAAGCCATGGTGGCTCACAAGAACATGAAGTTTACGATACAGAAATAGCACAGTTTTCAATAACTATTCTGTTTCTTCCCTCATTTCACATCATAGCACTAATATAAGAGGTGTCCACTGCACTGTGGAGTCCCTGCTCAATACAATGAAAATGTAACTTGGTAAGTAGAGCAACACCAAGGCTCTGAATTCACTGATTTTCCGGGCTTACAAATCGGTAGCACTGAACAGAAATTGATCTGAATCAGAGTCTTGAATTTCTGACTTATTTAAAATACTCCCACCATATTGACTCTGCCCATACCAGATTCCAGCTCTCTCTCTCCTCATCTCAATCCTCTTCAAACCCAATTTTTATCCATTTTGTCTTGGCACTCTGAGCCCTATCTTTAATCCTTGATTTGCAGGTATAACCAAACCAAGTTGAAACCTCTATGCCCAGAATATTAGTCCTGGGGATGGGGGAAATTGCAAATATTGAGTACTTACTAAGAACTCGATGGCTTTCATGTTACCTTTAATCCTTACAATAGCCTTACTAATTAGCCTTAAAAAAAGATTCTATTTATTTATTCATGAGAGACACTGAGAAATTAGCCTTTATCAGTCCCACTTTCCAAGTGAGAAAATGGAGATGCAGAATGGTAAGCTTGTCAAAGGTTATATAAATAGGAAATGGCTAGAATGGGATTCAAACTTCAAAGTTCATGGCCTTTTCCATTAAGCCACACTGACTTCTCCTTAAATGTTGTCATTTTAGGCCTTTTCTCCTTCCCCAAAATGCTCTCACTTCTTCCCTAAATAAAATTCTTCACGTCTCTCCAAATGTGCTCTGACCTCTTCAGCTCAAATTAATCTTTATTCCTCCTGAATTCCTACTGAATTACTATCTGACCCAATCATTTCTCATGTCATATTTCCGGCCTTGTCTGGGTCATTGATTTTCATGTGTTCATTTCATCTGATGATATAAATGAGAGATTGAAACTTTAGCATCCTTAAGATTTCCGCAGGGAAGAGATATAAACTCTCATCCTAAGGTACACAGTCGGACCCGGAGCTGGGTAATTTTAACAAGGACCTTGGGGGTTCTGATGCAGGGAGATGGTGGACCATCCTTCAAGAAATGCTCCTCTCAACCCTAGACCTTTTAAGAAGAATCATAATGATGTGGCCTGCCTGGCAATGTACCCTAAGCCCCCCCTCCCCCAACAGCACGGCAAGCGCAGTCTGGGCGTCCTGGACATTAACATCACGGGGCTAAGCTTATCTCCTCAACTGTGTCAGTTCTGGGCCTTGCTCTGCACTCTGCTCCTCCTGACTTCCACCTCTAGACCACATTCCTCAATCCCTGTGACATCTTCATCTTGGTGGTTTGACCCAACATTCTGTCCTCACCAACCTTGACCCAAACCTGGGCCTGCCTCTCGTTTCAGGTACCTTTGGTCCACTTGGAAATAAATGCTCTTCCAGAGAGCGGTCCATACGTTTCCTCTTGTTCTCCTCAGCCCGACAAACCTTTTGCCCCTAGTTGGGTCCCAAGAGAGGTGCCACTCAGCTTGCTCCAGCCTCAGAGACGTGACTGATACTAGTGTAATTATCTCTGCTGTGCTTGCTGCAGACATTCCAACATTTAGTGTTTTATTAATTTATTGTTGAGGTCCAGGCACTTTCACTAGGGAAAGATGGAGAAGAACTACATTCTCAGGGGACACCAGCGGAACTGTTTTTGTGTTTATTAGGGAACTAATGGCAGGTGAATATAGGCTCTTTCTCTCTTTCCTTAACTTTGCAGTAACGTGACTGCTATGTCGCACAGTATTTAATGAATAAAGTGAAGGGAACAAACTTGGGCCAGTGTGTTCAGTCCCTGACACTATTTTTGTTTCTAAAGACCTTCTAGGTCCCAAACTAAAAACAGTGTCTGACTTTGTCTTTGTTCATGTGTCCTCAGTCCTTGATCAGTTGTCTAAGTCCTGTGAAACCTAGACAGGAAGAATGCAGGCTAGAAGATGCAGACGTGGATGCGTGTTCCACAGAAAGGGCTTCACTTTCCAAGGAACTGTGTCCCCACTACCAGTTCAGTTCTGCTTCCCCAGGGGACAGGACCAGCCTCCCTGTCACCAGCCTCAGTATTCCTCACGTCCTCCCCCATCTCTCCCTTTGTGCTTCCTCCAGGGTGTGTACTTCCCAGTCTGCCCAACTCCCTCCCCTCTAGATGGTAAACTCCTTGAGGACCAAGCCCCTGCCACCCTGGTCTGGGCACAGCATGTAAAGCTGGCACGGTGTCTTGCTTGTGGTACATTCTCCATAAGTGTGTGTCAAATGGAAATTAGCATTGGCTTTTTGTACTTTGCTTATCATTGCTCCCTTGGAGCTCAGAATACATCACAGGAGATGGATGCTTTCCAGAGATTCTCACCACCTCTGAAATCAGAGGCGCCGTGCCACGCTGAAATCCAACTTCCTCAAGCCATCACATATTCTAATTGGTAACAGCCAGGCACCTTATGCTTTTTATGCCAGATGGGATGATATTTGACAAAATATACGAAAAGGTTATGAAGGGTCCAGATGGCTTGTAACAGGGCTGTAAACAACCTGACATGTCCACAAAGGTATAAAAATATGTCATTTTTTTTTAAACCCGTACAATGATGATGGAAAAATCTCAGAAATTCTGGCAATGTCAGACAAAGCATTCGGGGAAGCCCTTGTCAGTCTTTTAGCATATGTAGTATGTAGACTCACAGATTTTATTTCTCTCCCCACACTTCTGAAATTGCATTTGTAATTCACTGCTAGAACTAACGAAAAGACGAATTTCTTGGTGTATAATCCTCGGCAATCAGAAACATGCCAACTAGTTTTCCCTGTCTCTTGCAGTCCAAGATTGTGTTAGAGAGAAGCATAAACCAATTAAATGTCAGGAGCAATTAACTTCTGCATTTTTCACGCAACAGAGAATGAGAAAATTTTATAGTGCTCCTATAATTAAAGTTAATAAAAATGAATACAGAATTCCCCAAAGGCCTATAAGTCATGCAGGTCCCTATAACCACAACATACAAATATTCTGTACCTTTCAGGGCTCTCCTGGTTTCACTGAAAATATCATGGAGAATGGGTCTCTTGTTTTTTTTTTTTTTTTCAGCTACATATGCAGTTAACCTCCCCACACACACACCCTTCTTCTGCAAAAGATAATGAGAGGGGAATCCTTCTGGACTCATAAGCGGGGTGGGCAGCACTGGCCCACCTGTTCTGGCCATTCCAGAGAGAAGGCTGTGCCCACTGATAGCGAGGCAATGGGATGGGGAGTAAAAAGGATGAAGAGCCGGGGACCCCCGGATGGCCCAGTGGGTTAGCGCCTGCCTTGGGCCCAGGGCGTGACCCCAGGGTCCTGGGATCGAGTCCCAGGTCGGGCTCCCTGCATGGACGCTGCTTCTCCCTCTGCCTAGGTCTCTCATGAATAAATAAATAAAATCTTAAAAAAAAAAAAAAAAAAGAAAAGGATGAAGAGCCAATGAAAGCTTTGAGTCAAGCAAAGAAGTCATATTAAAGTTTCACTCCAAATCCATTTCAAGGTGGAGGTAAGGATTTATAATCAAGGAAGGACTGTATTGTCAATATCTTCAAGAATCTAAAAGACAAAAGTGTGTGAGACACAAATGGCTATTTTTAAGCACAAAGATGCACGTGCGTGTAATGAAAAATTATTCTATTTGAGGAGCATCTTCCTACCAAACAGTATGTGTGTCTGTACATAAACATCCTGTGCTTTGTACATAATTATAATGGTAAAAGAATACTGTTCTAAAGAGAAAAAGTACTGAGACTCACAAACACTTCCCTCAGATTCCCACCAAAACCAGATACAACAAATGCTCAAGTCCAGAAGCGTGACCGTAGCCTACACTACCATGTTATAAAGGAGTATGCATATTTCCTTCCCTTTGAGGCAGATTAAGTAAACCTTCAAAGAGAGCTAAATGGACTAGGTTTTGTTAGACTAATAAAAATATGTTTGTTACATAAAAAATAACCAAAGCTATCAGAAAAGAGGATTAATAGAGTTACAAATAATTATTCACATGCTATCCAAGAAATAACTTATATTACCACCTGATGAAAATAACCCCCTCTATACGTATTTATAATCAGAAAGGATAATAAATAGATGATAAATACAAAGAAAGAAAGAAAAGACCAAAGCAATTTTGCAAACTATAATCCTATCGTACATGCTGTTTATATTAAGTAATGCCTTAATCATTTAGACATGGCTATAGAAAACGTTAAAATCTAGTTTACACTAAAACAAATACTGGCTCTTTTCTTTTCTTTCTAGTGTAACCTCTTAAAAGTTCTGAGGTTGAGGTTTGCATATTTCCTTTAGTAAGATATTCAATAAACATTTTTGGTTCTCTGCCCAGCTTCTTCACTAATCATCTGGGTGATGTGAATGTACCATTTTGAAGCAGACACAAAGGCAAATATCTTTCCAGATAAAAAAATATAAGCCTCTGAACAAACTCAACTTTTCTACTAAGACCTACTGAGGGTAACAGAAGTGATAAATGTCAAATAACACAATCTAGGTAAAGTCAGCCTATCATAGGACTTATTCAAAAGTAAGTTTAATTGTGCATAAATGCATTATAACAATCCTATTCTATTGTGAAACCTGGACACATCATTTCTCCTAAAACTATCTGTGAGAAGTTGTACTCCTGGACCCATTGTTCCACAGGAAAAAAAGGACAGGAAGTTATCATCTGCTAAATGCAAAAGAAGAAAAAATTCTGCTGAAGAAAAACATGGCAAAGGTTATGGAGAATGACTTCAGTCAACACAGTCTGTGAAAGGAGTATGAATTGTTGGGGAGTGAGGCAGAAAGCGGGAGATGCCATCAGAATAGGAAAGCTAGAAAATGTGACTTTAGAACCATGCAGTACTTAGGGATGAAAAGCTTGAGGCACAGTGCTCGGTTCTGTTCGAATACATAAAAATGAGAAAATGATTTGTTTGTTAATCCTTACAGCAGATGTTGGTTCTGAAATAAAATTAGCTTTTGGAAATTATCTTTAAAAATTGGCTTTTCAGGGCACCTGGGTGGCTCAGTCAGTTAAGTGTCTGTCTTCAGCTCAGGTTGTGATCCCAGGGTCCTGGGATCAAGGCCACATTGGACTCCCTGCTCAGCAGAGAGTCTATTCCTCCCTCTCCCTTGGGCCCTCCCTCCCTGCTGCTTGTGCTTGCTCTCCCTCTCTCTCTCTCTCTTTCTCTGTCTCTCATATAAATAAAATATTTTTTAAAAATTGGCTCTTCCACAAAGTTCAGTTGTGTATTTGTTAATACCTGCCTGTATAAGTACATATTTATAGGGACACCTGGGTGGCTGAGTGGTTGAGCGTCTGTCTCCGGCTCAGGTCATGATCCTGGGGTCCTGGGATCAAGTCCCGCATCGGGCTCCCTGCATGCAGCCTGCTTCTCCCTCTGCCTGTGTCTCTGCCTCTCTCTGTGTGTCGCTCATGAATAAATAAATAAAATATTTTAAAAAGTACCTATTTATATGTGTATATGACAGACAGGTAGTGAATAACTGTCACATAAATTAGTATATAAATAGACCTACCTACACACACACACAATCATAGACACATTTAACATGTATATACTCATTTAGGTACATATGAGCATAATTATATACACTTAAACTTATTTAGGCGTATATAAGTGCCATTATGCAGTAGAGTCTAAGTGCCATTATAGTGTAAGAGCTTGAGGTGCACAAAAGAGGGAGTATTTCAAAGAGGGAGTATTTCAGGTGGATCTTGAAGTATAAGTAAGATTTTAACAGATGGAGAGGTAGCAGGAGGTAATTCCAAACTACAGGACCCCTTGAGCAAAATCTGAATACATATCAAAATCTAGTATGGCTCCAGAGTTAGTGCTCAAGTTTTCCTGGTTTATCAATGAGCCGGACAGATTAGCTTAATGTTCTAAGTATTTTTCCTATTAATCTATTCAGTTTCATAGAACTCCCATCAGGATGGTGAGCTATTACTCTCGTTTGACATGGAGACACAGGAGCCCAGAAAGTTGCCTGCGATCATCTAGCACGTACAAGAAGCCAAATTCAAAGCCAGACAGCATTGGGGAGACCTCCTGAGGAGTGCCATGTTCTTTCACTATTTTGGTGGAGAGAGATGACAGAACTGAATGAGAGTAGAAGGCATCCTGAAGAGGGTCATGGGAATTCCCTAAAAAGGAAACCTTGAATGAAATCTTTGAACACTGCCAACAAACCATAATAAATCTTCAAAGCCTTATAAGGGAAATTTAATGCTTAGAATATAGAGAAAATGATAATTCAAATAAGGGGCAGGGGAAGGTCGATAGGGAGCGTCATATATAAATTCCAAAGTAAAATGGCTTCTCTAGAACTTGCCCTTCTAGAAAATAGCCTAGAACCAGAAGTAATGCAACTTAAATAGTTACAGGTGCTTTACTGTGGATTAAGACTGAGTCTTTTTCTGAATGCTGTCTATACCAAAATTTAACTGCATTCTCTATCCAAATGAACATTTACTCTAGCATCCAATGGTAAATATTGACTTTCACTGTATTCAGTTTTGATCCTACTCATATGCTTATGTTACCACAGAATAACGTTCCACTGTACGTATGTACATTTTGATTGCCTCAACCAACTCTCTAGTGTTGTGGGTTTCTTAAGTCCAAAATGAACGAATATAAAGTCTTAACAGAAGTGCAAGCTTTTGACTTGGATGGAGCTGGGTTTCCTCAAACATGTACACTCTTATTTGTGAGACTTCGGGCAAGGTACTTTAATCCTTACTGGGCCTGTTTTCTTAGCCACAGAATGGGAATGATAGCAACTACCCTCCATGTTAGCAATGTGGGGGGGAAACGGACTCAAATTTATAATACATTTTTTTTCAAATCAACTTTATTTTATAAGAGAAGTTTTAGGGTCACAGCAAAATTGAGTGAAGCCTACAGAGATTTCCTATATACCTCCTGTCCCTGTTAATGCATTGCCTCCCTCAGTAGCAAGATCCCCACCAGAGTGGTACATTTGTTACAACCAATGAACTTATAACACAGCATTGCACCCAAAGTCCATAGTTTACCTTACGGTTCGTTCCTAGTGTTATGGATTCGATGAGTTTGAAGGAATTTATAATGATATGTATCTACTATTAGAGTATCATATAGAAGAGCTTCATGATCCTAAAAATTGTCTGTGTTCCCTCTCCCCAACCCCTACCCCCTGACAACCACTGATCTTTCTACAGTCTCCATTTTGTTTCACCATTTCCAGAATTTCACACACTTGGCAACAGACAGTGTATGACCTTTCAGATGGGCTTCTTTCACTTAATAATATGCATGTGAGTTTCCTCATGTCTTTTCATGGTTGATAGCTCGTTGCTTTTGGTGCTGAATAATATCCTGTTGTCTGGAGGAGCCAGTTTATTTACCCACTCAGCTGCTAAATGTCACCTTGGTCTTCCAGAGTTTGGCAATTAATACATTTTTTGAAGGGGGGGAAAGATTTTGAAAGGAGTTTTCAGGGACTCCAGCATCCTCACGACTGTGCAGGGCGATGATGTAGCATCACCGAGCCGAGCCTTCTGACTAACTGGGATGTCTTGATAATGCTTCCATAATCTGCTGAACTATCTCCAGCCACCTAATACTAAGAGGGTCATCATAGGGTACCCATTAAACAGTAATAGTATCTAGGGATTTAGCTTCTACTCTCAAGCCACAGAATCACCACAGCCTCCTTCATGGAATTTCCCTACCTTTCATTTTCTCCAACTATAAAATAAGGAGAATGATGCCTGCCCATCAACCCTCAAAACGTTTTACCAATGACCAGTAATAATATTAATAATTACTGACATTTGAATTGTTTGTCAGCCTTTATGTATACATTATAGCATTATACTTTCATATTACCACTGTGAAAAAGGCTTTCTATATAGTTACCATTAGTCAAAAAACTGAAAAATATCTCTTGAATTAGATTCTTCTTAGTTTCTACATGTCACTGTTCAATCTCTAATGGATTTCTAAAGGTCACCCAGCAGGCAAGAGGCATCACTGGGACATGGACCCAGGCCACTGGCTCTAAATCCAATGTGCTTTCAACCATGGCGGGTGGCCTTTCAAAGGGGAATAATAAATGTGGAAGTATTAGATTGAAGTACACGAAATTCCAGTTTTGCAAGAAAAAACAGTTGAATATCAGCTATCAGCAATTTCATATGGCTCAACTTAATACTTCACCAACGTATAAAGGTTTATACATATTCAAGCTATTGTGACAAATTGCGGCTGATTAGCAACATCTCCAGACGACTCTTACAATGGAATCAATTGCCTTTGAATAGCATCTCCATGTACAATTACGTGCACCATATTGTTACTTGCCAACATGTGCATTTGCTCTTATGTAGTTATATTCTATATCTGAGGCAGGTGCAATGCAAATAAAATACCCAATACCTTCCAACAGCCCGGGAAATGTGCAAACTGCTGTTGTAAGCAGACAGCTTTTTTTCTGGCACTCTTTCCTGCAATGATGAACCAAAACATTCCTCTCTGTAACAAGAAGTACTTTGTGCCAAAGACACAGAGTTGTTTTCGGAGACTTATCTCAAAACATTCATTTGACCTTAATGAACAAAGGTGGGCTGCCTTTAGATCTATCTTACAAGGATGACAAAAGCCTTATATTTCAACCTACTAAGACCAAATACCAGTCCCCACACTCTCCGAGATAATTTTCTCCACCCTTTAAAGAAAAGTTGTAAGCTTCAAATAAAAAGATTCTTTAAAATCCATTACAAAATGCACAATTATTTGGGAAATGCAGGGAAATACAATACTTGTTAAAATGATCAGTTAGGCTGAGGAATGCTTAGAGTATGAAATTAAACTTTTGTTAGGACCATATGACCGTAAATCTAAGATTCTCTGGAAGCTCTAGATGCCTGATGCTTCAGAGGAAATATTAAATAACAAACTACACATCCAAACAACATCGATGTGCAGTCAACTTTTTCGTCTGAACTGAGTATCTGAGAACCTGGGGTGTAATTATATACAAATTAATTTGTAAGCCCCAGTTGTTTTATGGTCCACATCAGAAATTCTCATTGCCAATAGGGGCTCATAAAAATATATCTCATAGTCCTAAGATGAAATTCAAAATGTATAATTTCAGTTTATAATTCTTCATGCATTCTGAATTCTGTACTTGTTATTGTAGAGGCTCCCTATGAAAATTCAATGAAAAATTTCTCTTTTAAACACTTTCCCCCAGGAAAAAATAAAAAAGAGAATTAAAATATATTCTAACAACTTTTCCGTATAAACAACCAACATTGAATCTAATCTTATTTCAGATGTAAAAAAACCCAAAACAACAAAAAAACTAATCTCTGAATTTTTAACCCCTAGACCATCTAAACTGTATGCATATTTGTACATTACTTAGAACATCATATATAGTATGTGGTTATGTAATTTATAATAAATACTAGGTAGTTTATGTACTTCTCACAAGTTTATTTGATGAAGAATATATTTTACTAAGACAGGAAATTTATTACTATTTATTCCCCCAAAACCAACAAAGATTCACAAGTAGATATACATTTGCCTAAGTGAGTCCTTTATTTTTTATTTTTTTAAATATTTTATTTATTTATGAGAGAGAGAGAGAGAGAGAGGCAGAGACACAGGCAGAGGGAGAAGCAGGCTCCCTGCAGGGAGCCCAACACGGGACTCGATCCCAGAATCCCAGGATCACGCCCTGAGCAGAAGGGAGACTCTCAACCACTGAGGCCCCCAGGCATCCCTAAATGGGTCCTTTAGATATCAAATCCTTTTAATTTATCTCATTGCTTTCCCAGGATGGACTCCACTAAGTGTAGGCCATGAGTAAACTTGACTCAAGTTTAGAAAGGAAATCTATAAACGGGACCTGATGCTAGGTTAGAAACAAAGAACTTTCTGCTCTAGAAATGTCTTATGTTCTGACTTTGGAGAAAATGTTTAAATGTCTGCTTTCAAACATAACCCTTCATTCATTCATCCATTCATTCACTCAACAATGTGCATCTTGAATATACATAGCAGATGGGAAAAGATGGGAAAATGCCAAAAGAAAAGGAGTTTCTGTCCTGAAGAGTCATTCTTTCTCTCAATTTAACTGAAAGAAAACATAAAAAGCTGAAATAAAGAGCACTTTTAAGAAGATCTTACAAATAAGGGCATAAACGTTTGTACGTACTCAGAAAGTCAACATCAGTGAAATAACTAGAATATGATCAGCTTCTTGGTATACTTTGACTGGGTCTTGAAGACAAAGTTCTCTTTTTAACTTGGACAACTAATAATATACCTTTTGCTCATTTATCTCTTATCAGATTCATATGCTCCACATCACTCCCTTTCTTTATTTTACTATGTTTCTAATAAAACTATCCCATATTTGGCTCAGGAAAACTCTTCATTTTGAAAGCCAAGATATAAAGCTTCTCTTTACTCTTGTCCTTAAACAATACTCATTGCAAGACAGAATCAAGATGGGTCAGTCTCAATGTTTGGGAATTTCAATGACAGCAATAATGTAGCAAAAATAATTGGTTGCTGCCAATCAACCTCAGGCTGTAAGAGTTGCCATTGTTACCGAATAGTCACAAAGGAAAAAATAAAATAAAACCCCAAAAACTGAGGAGAGTGATATTTGATCAAGCCTACCCATTCAGTAGGAAAAAAATTAAAAAAAAATTGAACATGGACATTTTTTAAGGACTGAGGTGATCCCCAGTGATTCTAAAAATAAGAAAACCTGGCATAGAATACAACCACACAAGACTCACACTAGGAATTCATTAAATGAAAAATAAATAATCACTAGTTCAGCCTGTTCTAAATATCAATTAACCCAGATCGGTTCCTAACACCAGGACCCAGTATGATGTTTATGAACATACAAATTGTAGGAAATAGAGAGTAAAAAGTGACAGTACTATCTAGCACTTTTGTCATGTTTGAATATTATTTCGACCGGAAGGACACTGAGAGCAAAGAGGACCAATCCAGACTGTGGAAGAACTGGTAGCCCATCAGCCATAATCCAAAGTAAGTAATAATGCTGTCGCAACTTTAGACAAAAATTCTGACAACTCCAATCTTGACTGCAGGCAGCAAAGCAGAAATCTATCCATTTATTACCAAAAATCCAAGGATAAGAGACAGTCAACTCTTTTTTTTTTTTTCTTATTTTTGCATTCTGGTGACAGCATCAGAATGACACAGGTCTTCTGTGTATGCTCTAGGAAGGATCCTTTCTTTTACCAATTTCAGCTATGCAGATACGATTTCACATGTTTTTGCATTACGAAAATACCTACTCTCCAAGCAGAAAGAGGGATATCATCAAAAACATCACATTCCTCTTACATTATCTTTCAGGTTGAATGTCAGATGCTTCCCATGTTCTTCATAGCACTAACCCATCCTCTACAACAAAAAAGTACAATATGCTTGACCTATGAAATGACGAGTCACCTAATGATGTCTGTGCATTTTCAACTTATTAAAATTCTACTTTATGAACACCATCATTGCCCTCATTAATACATGATAAATTATGTCTCTAGATTGTAGAGGCCTAATGAACTGGTATCATATTTTTGCCTAATCAGTCCATGCATCATAGAACTTCTGTCTTCAAGGACCCCACTTTCTACCCGTCAAAGGCAATGAGAACCTTCTGTCTACCCAGAGGACCTGCCCTGTTGGAAAATACTCCTACTCTTCTGGAAAATAACCATTTGGAGCCCATGAAAAACAGTGTAAATCACAGTGAGGGTCAATGCTTACTAATTGTCCATGACTAAAGCTCCACATAATGTCTACTGACACAGAGAATTCCAAATAATGCCTCATCTCTCAGTGCACATGCAGTAATCAAATATACATTAAAGGAGGCCTGCTTTTAAGAGCACAAGGGTTGGCATCAAGTGCTGCTGAGGAGGCTCTTCCCAAGTGTGAACCATGTTACTGAGAATTAGCAGCAAATGCATTATTTAGCGAAGGGTTATGCTTTGAACATTGGCAAAAACACAGACGCATTGCTCCCTCCCCTACCTCCTTAGCTGGTCTTCCCTGAAGAATGTTCTCTTTCATTTGCTTCTCATCAGTTTTCCAGAGTCTAGCAAACAATTGTAAGGGATGGGTGTATGGGGGGGGGGGGGGGTAAGGAGAATCAGAGAGAATAAATAGCATTTTTCTATTATACTCTTCCCTCTACAAAACATGTCCTACATGTTCTTACCAATAGCTCTTTAGGAGAGACATTAAAATACATTCTAACCGTGAATTAGAACACAACTGGGATGATTACCAGCTTTTCTTATTTAATTCTAGACCCTCAAGTCTCATTTCTCAGAATCTAATTTCTGATTCCTAGGCTACTGGTCAACGCCCCTTTTTGTTTACGCTATACGCCAAACGTAGGGCAGTGGCCAAAGAGATGGCCAAAAATGGTCAACTGTGTCTGTTTCCTTAACCAAAACTTTCCATTTGATGCTACGGTCCTGCGTCACTCCCTCTGCGCAGGAAGCACATACATCAGCAGCTTAGCCTATAACTCAGTAACTGAGCGTCTGTGTCTGCTCCAGGCGGACCTGGACACTGACTATACTGTTTTAAGCATAATCCTATAGGATGATAATTAATTAGTGCTTCTTTCAACTACTCTGAAGACAAAAGGCACTGTGTGAGCGTTCAGGATTAACATCCATTAGTATTCCTCTTCCTACCAGCAACCCAGGTTTTCTGTGCGTCCCCTATTATCACTAAATGCTGTCTTGCAAACTCTTCACAAACATTAACTAATGAATGGTGACTCTAGCCCAAATGTACACTATATAAAGGAGTACTAAAGAAAGGAGATAGGGACATTAGTCTCATTAGTTACACATTTTGAAATTTAAAATGTAACAGGAAGAAAAATTCAGCTTATTTTATAACAGAAAGAAAAAAATAAAAAGAAAAACCTTTTAGGAGGAAGATTCAGGACTAGAGCCAACTCTTACAAGAGGAGGTGGAATAATGATCCCAGGAAATTCTCAAGTCACAGTTTGCTGTGTCCTTCTCTGGGGCGCTGAAGGGATAGAGAGACTAGAAAGGAAGACAAAGGGAACAACTACAGGGGGTAAAATCAATCGGTAGAATGGACTGCAGGGACTTGAACATGGGCCACAGAGGCCCATCTCTGCACATCATTGACTCCAACGCACTCTTGCCCCATGGAATGAAATATTCTGATTAGCCAAAACAAAGCCAGATGCACAGCTCCAAATCTGCTTCAAATGTTCAGAGGGTGAGTTATCACCCTTTGCCACCTCCAAGGAACACGCTGCCACATGTACCATTAATATCAGGTAGTTACTTTCAATCCGTGTGAAAGAAAAGCCCCACCGCTAAGAGGATCTCTAAAGTATAACCCAGCCAGATACTCCCACGGATCCTGAGCTACACATACCACCCCTGACAGGTTGCACGCTTGCTGACTAGGAGACAAACGCGAGCCAACCACCGAGGTCAAATTTCAGGTCCTATTAGGACTATTACGTTAGGATCTCCTTCTTGAAAACATCTTCCCTTCTATAAATGTAACAAAACCGAGGAGCAAAATAACTGGAAAAAGAAACACAATTTTATTCTTTTTACAGAATGAGGCAAAATAATTTATGACAGAAAAGCTATGCCATAAATATCCCCTTTTGGAAACTCTTCAGCATGGGCCACTTTTGTTAAGCCTTCTTAAAATTGAATGTAATGAAGTTTTAATTGAAGAAACCTTGTCTTTTCCTGGTAAATCTCACTCTTGAAAGAATACTCATAATTCACTACTCTAGGACTTAGAGCAGCATTCAAAATTAGATCCTCAAATTATCACTGCTCAGGCTATACGCATGAATGTACCTGAGAACAAACTTCAAAAGACAAATGCAGAGGAAGGCACTATTTTCAGTAACTTTGTTCTGATGGTAACTGCAGGCTGAATTAGCAGAGTCAAAAATTCCTAGGAATTTTGGGGCACCTGGGTGGCTCAGTCAGTGAAGCATCTGACTCTTGATTTCAGCTCAGGTCATGATCTCAGGGCCTTGGGATGGAGCAATGTGGAATGAACAGCTCCACGCTCAGTGGGGAGTCTGCTTCGGTGTCTCTCTCTCCCCAGAAAAATAAATAAATCTTTAAAAATATAATAATTCCTAGAAATTTTAAAGTCACAGCTTGATGTGGACTTTATTTTTTTTAGTTTTTTTAGGGAATTTGAATTGTTTGTTTACATTGCCTGGTACCTTGATGAAGGTCAGCTTTGTTCAGCCATTAAGTGATCATAGCCTGAATTTTGCTCTATCCTTATTCTGGGGTTTGTAAAAGCAAGGGGTCCAAGTCAGGATGCAACCAGCTAGATGCTATAAATGCTCACTTAATAAAGGTGGGGAAATGAGGACATTTGGTTCGGTCATATTCTGTGCCATGCAAATTCAGGGGGCAGTCAGGACATGGATGTGGTCAGACTCTACCCTGTGGGAAGATATGTTGATGACATTCTGTGGAATTTATCCAATCTTGATAAATAGCCCTTTCTTCTGAGCTTCAAGGGCCACCAGAATTTATCTGCTTTTGAGTCACATGCATTATTCAGTTTGGCCAATACGTTTATGACGCATTATTATTTTTAACTTGCTAGATTCTATTTTTCCCCTAAAATATAACTGGTTTATAAGGCATTTTGTCTAGGAAACGTTAATATACTTGAGAAGTCGTGCACATTTTCTAGGTGTCTGTCATGTGACTGATTTCAAGATGGTCAGTGTTAGTAAAATATAGTTCTATATTTTTTATTTCTTGCTGTCGTTATAAATTAGAACCAGTACTGGGATGCCTCGGTGGCTCAGTGGTTGAGCATCTGCCTTCGACTCAGGGCGTGATCCCAGAGTCCTGGAATCGAGTCCCAGATCGGGCTCCTTGTATGGAGCCTGCTTCTCCCTCTGTCTCTTTCTCTGCCTCTCTCTGTGTCTCTCATGAATAAATAAATAAAATTAAAAAGAAAAAAAGAATTAGAACCAGGACTGATGTTACTTATACTATAGTCAAGTTGAAAACTGTCAAAATGAAAGAAGGCATATTTTACTTTGAAATTCATTTCACACATTTTGGTTGGGCTCTGAACTGCCATGGACGGGTATGTCGCTTTCAAATATATTTCCATCACAACATAAAAATATGATCAGAAGAAAGTCCACACAATGGGATTTGGCACAGTCGTACTTATTTATTATCCATTCATTTGTCCAACAAACATTTACTGATTTACTGTTTTCGAGCTAGGCGTTAATTCACTCATTTATTTAATAAATTAATTCATGCATTCGTTCCACATATAGTGGGCCAACCAACCTTGAGGAATTTAGAGTCCAATGAACACTAACAAAGATGTAAATAATCACATTATAGTAGAAAAAACCCACTATACTATCTATAATCATATAGAGCGATTCTGACAAGACAGGAAAGTGAAAACAAATATCTCTGTTTCTAGAAGTTTAGGAGAGTTTCTCAGAGGGTTTGACATTTGAGGTGGGCCTTGAAGCTGAAGCAGAGATTCAACAGGCAAGGAGAGCTAGGTGAGACTCTTAAAGAACCTAATGCTTTAGGAATTCTGAGTAGATCAGCAACACTGCCTCATGGAGGACGGGGTATGATGAAGCAGGCAAAGGAGTCAGAAAATCATGTTGTGCTTCATGATGGTAGGTCTTCCCTTCCCATTCTTCCAATAGAAAATTATATAAACATGTGTAAATAAGGAAAGGCATACTTTACGTAGATATGGAGAGAATAAGTAACTATCCAATACCTGTTGTTCATAAAACAGTGTGCAAGCCCAGTGGAAGAACAAAGACTTCTATAGACTCTACCTCTAGTTTTTGTTACTGATGTATTTTGGTGAATAGAAGTTGTTTTGTGGTATTTGTGTGCATAGGCGTGTGTGTACACAGCTTGTCCTTTCTACTAGGTCATTAATTCTTGAAGAGTCTGAATGTAAGACCGTATATTCTTCTTATTTTTATTCTTCCAGCATCAATTGTTGTGCCTTATACAAAGTAGATGCTGAATAATCATGTAGTTAAAGAGGGGATGAGTAAGTCTGTAATCTAATTGAGGAGACATTGTTTATGCATATAGAAACTTAAAAAAATACCCAGGCTGTCACATAGTAGCGCGTATGGGATGCCAAGTGAATATGGAGGCAGTAAGACCTAAGAGTTCACGATGGGAGGAAACTAAAATACTGAGGACAGAACAATGAACTTTTCCTTGAAGGATGAATCAAGTTGTGAAAGAAGAGTAAAGATCATTTGAAGAGGCTCTAGGATGTCTGGATGAAAATTTCCAAATACCAGGCTTATTTAACATGACTCAAAAACTTTGCCAAGAGAGGCTGCCTGGGTGGCTCAGTGGGTTTAGTGTCTGCCTTTGGCTCAGGTCAGGATCCCAGGGTCCTTGGATCCATTAGGAATCCAGCTCCCCGCTCAGCAGGGAGTCTGCTCCTCCCTCTCTCTCTATCCCACATCCTCTCTCTCTCTCTCTCATGCTCTCTCAAATAAATAAATAAAATCTTAAAAAAATACTTTGCTAAGACAATGTGGGTTATGGGGGTCCAGGCTGTGAAATTTGCCACCTAACAGACAAGATCAATCAATCAGCTTCGTGTTCTCCAATTCCTAATTCATGTCCTCACAAAGTCAAACAACAACAAACAACCCTACAATCAGTGCTATTGCTGAGAAAGAAAATCAGACGAGGGCAGCCCGGGTGGCTTAGCCGTTTAGCACCGCCTTCGGCCCAGGGCGTGATCCTGGAGACCCAGGATCGGGTCCCACATCGGGCTCCCTGCATGGAATCTGCTTCTCCCTCTGCCTGTGTCTCTGCCTCTCTCTCTGTGTCTCTCATGAATAAATAAATAAAATCTTTAAAAAAAAATGATGAGGAGCTGTTGACGAGGCCTTGCTGCTGAAAAGTGAATAAATCAAACACCCCAGTCAAAATACATGGCACTCCTACCCATTCTTTTCATAAGAAGTTTGTTTTGTTCCATGTTTAGCCTAATCCGATGCATCCGGAGCCACCTAGAATTAATAGCCTGTAACTGGAAGCAAATAGAGGTGGGGAGACTTAATGGAAACAAAAATATCATACAAATGTAAAGGTGGAGAGCTAGTCAATACCACTGGCAGGATTTCAGTGCAATGCATCCTGTTATCCTGCCAGCCCTCCTGTGCAAGGGCCTGCTGAATCAGATACGCAGCTATAGCAACCGTGGGCAGCATTAGCAACAGGCAGAGTTAGGTTCCCAAAGAAATTAATATACGTCTGGGTAGAGCCCTCATAGCAGCTCATCATCACATGAAGTAAAAGAGAAAAAAAAGGAAAAGCCAACAGACAAAGCCTGACGCGCTGCCCTTCACAGGGGAAGGACCCCTGTGTGCCCAAGCCATCAAGGCGCAGGGTAGCAATGAATTTACAATCCCTAGGCCAGGCTAGCAAGGCTAGTACTCCTTAGTGGCCAGCGAATGTTTGCCAGGTGCTTTCCACGGGTGAGGATCTGGGCTCCAAGGAAGAATTCACCTGCAGATGAATAAATGGGATCTGCCACAGGGGCAGCGTAGGCAGAAGCTACAGGCTGATGATTCCCAAGGTGTCCCACCTAAAAAACAGCATCAAGGTCCCCGGGGAGTTTAGAGATGCAAATTCCCAGGGCCACAGCCTCAAACCAACTGAATCCTGGTGATTCGGACTGAAGCTGAAGCTTGAGAATCACTGCAATTTACGGGAAAAAAAAAAAAAAAGAACAGGTCTTTTCAGATCACAGCATACCTGGTGAGGAGTACCATTCCCTGAGAGGCGGCTGCAATCAGCAAAGTGCTACATCCTTTGCTCTATGGGAAAATGCTTTCCTATACATTGATTTTATTTATTAACTTGTCCAATCTGGCAAACAATTATTGAGTACCCACTACATGCCTGATATTGTTCTGAGCAACAGCTAAGGAAAAATGAACAAAACACAGCTCTCTCTTTGAGGATTACAAAGCCTAGTGGGGGAATAGCCTTTTGGCTCTGCATGCCAGGCATTTATTTAATATGTTTTTAGTTACTGTTCATTAAATTGAGAAGACCCATCAGTTACAAAACAACTGCTTGGTTCAACTTATTGATTTTTAAATGAAAATTTACCAGTGTTTGCCCATTCATTACAATATAATGCACTATTCTATTTTATTGAAATTTTCCATAATGAAATCACAAGGCAACTGCTCTGTTGATTAAATATTCATCCCAATGGGAGTTGTAAGAGCTACAGGAATTAATATTGAGCCACAAACTTTTTTCCTACTTAAGGGATGAAGAAGTTCAGGCCATCTCAGGACTTTTTCCAGGTGGCGCAGGCCAACTTTCAGGCACTAACGATTGATTATTAATTAACCTGAAGGTTTTCCCTGTATAAAGGTCACCGAGAGGGTTTTAAGGAGCTAGTAGTGGGCAGACCCTAATGCTGAGGAACAGCATCCTGCAATCACCTGATTGCCAGGAATATGGGGGGGTCCTCCAATTGTTGATTTTCTCTGCTCTGCGGGAAGCCCTAGCTCCTTCACCAGCCTGGGGCTTGTGCCCTTGCTTCATGCCCTAAGTGTTGGGTGCGTGATAGCCCTATTGTCTTCAGACACAAGTTCCCCTCTCCTAGCCAATTGCAGATTTCAACCTAAACACCAAAACACTCTGTTTTGGTCTGTGGTGTTGGTCCCCTCAAAGCTCAGTGAAGAAAAAATCCACACGAAGGACTGTTGTCGATTTATCTACATTGATAGTTTTGGCTCTCACGGCTGATAGATGTTAGAGGGTGTTGTTTTTCCCTCCCCCATTTCCCTGTTTATTTTATTTCTGATGACTTAGCCGCAGGCTGTGTGTCTGGGAATTGGAAGGAGGGTAGTCTCTTTCTCAAAGTGAGTTGCCAATCTGTCAGACATCCCTGCAGCTCTCAAAGATTTTCGTTAACTATTTTGCAGACAAATTTTCACTTGCAACAGCTCATTTTGGCTGCTCTCTGTTTGATGCCACTGTGTCCGGCCTAAACTTAGGTCGAAAACCAGTGTTATTAGGGCTCCTCAGGTTTACCCAAAAACCAGTGTTCACCAGGAGACACAGGGCCAATGTGACCTAACGCAGGTGTTCACCATTTGGATGAAGGTCTGGGAAGCTGCAGGGAATAATTCTTAAAAGCCTGGCTTCCAAAGCCTATTGCTGACTCTGGCTTTTTAAAAAAAAAAACTGGAAGTTGAATCATTCCAAATCTCTTGCAAACAATATCCAAGTAAGTGAAACCAGAGCTAGTGTAATTCGACATAGCCAAAGAGAGATTGGACCACATGCCTTTAGAATAGGAGTGGCTCTAGCAGGACCATGTCTTTCTAATACAGATGAGCTTCTCGGTCTTTTATTTGTTGGTTTTCATTCACGGTCTTATAGAAGGTGCTGAACATAGTCAATGAGGATATAATTGATGCCTCCTGTGAGTGGAACAGAACGAGTACCGGGCAAATTGAGAAGGATGTCATGTGTTGGGAGCATTACGGCAGAAGTATTCTAAAATCATGGAACCTGAGTCCAGAAAGGTCCCTAATGATAATCCAATCCAGTAATTTTCAACCCTGGCTGCACCTTCAAATCTAGGTGACTGGTCCGTGGTTTGGAGTCTCATCACTAGAATTGTTTAAAAACTCCTCCAGATGTCAATGTGAACTCAGTTTTGAGAACCACTTGTCTAGAACACTGTTTTCTCACCCCCAACATGTTTTGGAGTTTCCTTGACAGTATGTCAAAACATAGACTTCTGGGCCTCAGCCCCAGAGATGGTGATTTAGTAGAACATGGGTTCTACTATGGGATTCATAGGGGGATAGGGGGATTCATAGGGGATTCATAGATTCATGGGTACCAGGAATCTGTATATATAAGATGCTCCCTTGTAGTGCTGACCCAGGTGGTGAGGGGACCACACTCCGGGTCTGCATCTGGCTCAGTGGTGCACGCAAATAAAAATAAAACAGAGGTTAATATATGAATTTCTGGGTCACATCACCAAATCCAAGAATTTGCATTTTAACAAGTTCCCACATGAACCACTGATTTGGATCATTTGAGGATGAATAAATACATTTTAGAACCATCTAAAGTAGTTTTGTTTTGTTTTGTTTTGTTTTTGTGAAAGAACATTTGCACTCAACTTTTTGTGGGACTCCATATGGTCCAGGTTAAGAATCAGTGCTATAGTGAATCTCTATTACAAAGAGCATGTCATCCTTCCCATTTAATAGATAAGAGCATTAAGGCTCAGAGTGGAGATGACTCGACCATGACCACATAAATATCAAGAGCAAAATCTATGCCTCACAGTTGCCACTATCCCAAGTCAGAGCGAAAGCCCTGGCAAGAGTTCCAAGGCATTAGGTGGAAAACTGATTTCATCACTTCTTAGCTCCTGGGGCTGGACCTGACTTTGGCATGGATAATTCAATAAAAAGCAAACAGCTTCCCTTGCAAAGAAAAATTATAACAGCTACATAAGACCAGAAGAACATCCTGAAAGGAAGATGATGTAATTCTCTTCCTCCTAGATCCCCATGCCTGAAGCAGATGCTACTGGTGTTACATAGTCTGATTCCAATCCCGTAAAAGACTGGAAAACAGAAGGCAAGTCTATAGTCCTCCCATCTTGTAATTTTATCACGTTGGTCTTTCTTTCCATAAACAAAATCAAGCATCACTAGGTTAGCTGAGTAAGTGGAACATACCAAATCAAAGAATGTATCACCAATAAGGGAGGCAAAACAAAGGTATCCAGCAGGACTCAACAAGGTACCACCCCGCTGCGCACGTGGTAAAGATTTGGAACCCCTCATGTGTACCGTGAAGAACACACTGCTGATTAGAACTAATCTTTTCTTCTCCCGTCAATTCACATTATGTGCAAAGGGAATGTGAATTGAGTTTATACATATACTACCCATACATTATTTGTGACTATGAGTCATTAGACTTGACTAGAACGTTTCTTTTTTTTTTTTTTTTTAAGATTTTATTTATTCATTCATGAGACGCAGAGCAAGAGAGGCAGACAAGGCAGAGGGAGAAGCAGGCTCCATGCAGGGAGCCCGACGCAGGACTCGATCCCGGGACCCTGGGGTCATGCCCTGGGCCAAAGGCAGATGCTCAGCCACTGAGCCACCCGGGGATCCCAACTATAATGTTTCTATCATAAATTATGCACAGTCATTCTGTTAATAACATTGACATGTGGAAATGTAGCATCCAAGGTTCCAATCAGTTCAGTCCCTTTATTTATTTATTTATTTATTTATTTATTTATTTTTTTTTTTTTTTTTAAGAACATGATAGTGATTCATGCAACTACCACCGTTTCCAGCATGGATGGAGAAGTTCCTGTTATTAGGCTGAACAATACCCTATTTCGATTTACTAAATTGTGTATCAAGAACTCCAAGACAATTACTCTACTTCATTCTATTACTCATCTATCTGTCTTCTACAGCCACTTACCCAGAGCTTCACGTTGATTCTAAAGCATAATTAACAGACCAAGAGTGTCCTTATTCACACATAACCAAATGAGCATGTGCGCTCTAACAGGCAGGCAGTCTGTATGACTCATAAAGCAGATTTGATTTTGACTTATTGGTGTTTATGCCAAGAATCTGAGGAGTCGAATAGTTGACATATAGCACCGTATTGGCAGCTTTAAAGCGGACACAGAGATTTGTGCCTGACGTTAGCTACCCCGGTGGAGCAGCCCCTAACGCTTCCGAGCCACGCATCTGTAAGTCACTCTCCAACGATATGCTGAAAAAGGAGCATGAGTGTACGGCAGCACAAGCACACTAAGTAGGTTTCCAGCCACCTGGCCCACAAGGGATCCAGAGATAAAGCCAGAGAAAGCAGAGTTGCTTCATCAAGATATCAACCCCCAATCACAACATGGCACCCACTAAAGTTTGAGCAGTGTCCTCTATAAATAACCCAGGTATTTTATTCCCTCTGGGCCCTCAAACTGGAAGAGTATTGGAATCTATGGATCCTTCTGATTCTGGCAAGACGACAGTATTCATTGATAACTACTGGTCAAAGCAAACCACAGACCGTGGTATTTCTATCTGGTCTTCATTTCTCAGCAGGAAAAGCAAATCTGAGTTCCTCAGCCCTGCCAGGTCCCTTATTCTCAAACTAAACCTTCCCACATTTCCAATCAGACAACTTTGACTTCTTCTGATGTTCAAGCTATATATTTCTGTTGAGGTTGTGCAGAGTTTGCAACAGGATTGAGTCTGTCTTTACTGTCTTCCTGTGTGCTTGTTGGCTTTCCTTAAAAATAAATACGACCTAACGTTAGAAATTGAGATCCATAAGCAACTCTTGAAGGCCCTCACAATCGCCCATTATACGGACAGAGAAGAAAAGTCCCTGGAAGAGAAGTTGAGTTCCAAGCTGACTCTGCCAACTAACAAACTTGTGAAATTCGAGATGTGCCAGTTAATGTCTCCAAACTCCTGTTCCTTCATCCTACAAGGTGGAAATAATATTACTCTACAATACTGGTTTGAGAATCTAATAATGGGATAGATGTACACAGAAGACTAAAAGCACAAACACGTGCACCCCCCCACACACACACACACACTGTGATAGGTTGTTCTACTCGTATATTAAGCTGAAAAGAAGGATGATAAAACGTCTATTTAAGGGGAGGATAGAACCCACAAACTGGCCTACATACATTCCAATTGCTAAGGCAGCAAGCGGTCACTATGTGTGAGATACTGTGCGCTGCCCAGGGAAGTACAATTAAAACAACTTGACAATTCCTGACCTTGGCAAATTAGGAAAAAGAAGGATATAGAGAATAACTAATATTTTGCCTAATGTGCCAAGTAACCATGATCCTTGGCACCTTAAGCAGGTGTCTGGACTCAGGATGCTGTTTTCCTCATCTCCCCCATCACCCTAAAAGGCCACCGGTCTCCTTGGAGCTCTTGGAGCTCCTCCTCCACATGTTAAGGAGTAGATGCCAACCCGGGGCTCTGCAGGGCAGAAGGACTGAAGCCATTCTGCTCATCAGCAAAAGCAAATGATCAGTGTTAAATGTGATCCACATATTTAAAATGAACTATTTGCAAACTTTTTCATTTTAAAAATTCCTTAGGGGTAAAAGAATAAACCGCAATGAATCCTAATAAATTGGAGTGCCTGTGGGCAGATCAGCCTTTGCCAGCTCCCCAGGAGCCCAGCAGAGCCACAGCTGTTCCTCCTCCCTTGCCGACCCTGGTATGTTCACTAGAAGAATGACAGAAGCAGCATGAGAAGTTATGGGGTGCCTCCCAGCAGGTAGAGTTTTGGAAATAGATCCACCTACTTCCAAAGTGATCTGCAGTCACTCTTCAACTACTGAGAAATTGGGAAGGAACAGAATTAAACTCATGGGGGGAAAAAGTCTGCTGTAGAGTCAAAAACTTGAAAACCAAACACAGGAAGCTCATAGAAGAAGAATATTTCCCTTGTTGAAGACATTTTGTCTTCATTTTGCCTGGGCTTACTGATTCTCATGAGGAAAGAAGCTTTAGGAGCAAAGCATCCTGGACCTAAATCCCACCTCTGCCATTTTCAAGGGCTATGAAATAGGGCAATAAGTTCTGAAAAAATTTGGGATATGAAAATGAATTGGGATAATAACAAAAAAATGGGGTAATAAATCCATGTGAAAAAAATTGTGATAATAATCTGACTCCTTGTTTTGACTGGAAGTAATATTTTTGAAGTAGTGAGCACAGAGTTTAGCACTTAATCTCCCAACGCAAGGAAGCTTTTGTTACTTAACGAATCAACCCTCAATCATCCGCAATTAGATGTATGCTATAGACTAGACTTCCCTGAAGGGAAGGGGCTCTCTGTTCTAGAGAAATCGATCAAAAGGGGAAAGACCTCAGAAGGTGCACATGGGTTTTCAAGATTTCAGTGATCCCACGAGAGAACTGACTTATTATCTAGGGTCTGCCAAATAACTCTGTTTGCTAGTTGTGTATCAAATGCCCACAACAGGAGCATTTTCCTTTACAAGTCACCCATTTCTTACTTAAATCTATAATGTATTTCATGTAACTATTTACTCTGTTACCACAGAAGATAATTACAATAGTTTAGGGTTTCTCAACCAGATCACTCGTGCAATGTTGAGTTGGATTAGTCTGCTGCCCTTTGCACTGTAAGATGTTTAGTGACATCCCTAGACTCTAGACACCAGATCTCAATAGCATAGGGCTGTCAGATTTAGGAAATGAAAACACAGGGCACCCAATTAAATTTAAATTTCGAATAAACAATGAGTAATTTCTTAGTATGTGTGTCCCAGATGATATGTGTCTATGGGACATATACTCAGAAGTAAGAAATTACTCAATGTTTATTATAAGTTCAAATATAACTGGGCATCCTCTAATTTCATCTAGAAACTCTACTGTATAATCTTCCCTATGCTGACAAGCAAATATATCTCCAGATATTACTAAATGTCCTGTGTATGGGGGAGGGGGGGACAAACTGTCTTCTACTTATGAGCCACTACAAAAATGGATTCATCTGCAAGATAAAACAGAAACACAGACGGACGCTTCACGGGGGCTAGCCAGGCCTGGATACATCAGAGCCTGGGTTCTCCTAGAACAAAGGAAGGAGATGAAGCTGTGGACTGTCCTATGTACTCTTAGAGCAGAGAGCACACAACTGACACCTAGGAGGTGACGTATTGATGATGTTTGACTGTCCTTATTCCTAAATGGCCTCTGCCTATTAATAAATATGAGCCTCTCCAAACTTGTGTTGTGCGAAGACACTGTTGCCCAAAGATAACCAAGAGGCACGGGGGTTTGTATCTCAAACTTCCATCTCCTCTTCCCCGTGTATCATGCGTTGAGGGACACAAAGGTGAAAATGCTTGGGAAACTCTTTTCCAAAAAACCCCAAACAAAGGAACCTCTATCTATTTTTGTGTGCTTCCAAAGGCTTCTGCAATCGGCATATGGAGTCCTTCAAGGAAAAAAAAAAAGCCCAGAGGACACATTCTCCCTTTTTTTCAGTTCACCTGCAGGAAGCTGACCAGATCTTGACAGCCCAAATGAAAGTTTTGCTGAAATACTCGTACCAAAGGGGCAGCTTTCACACAGTCTGAAGGGAGTGGACATAACCGTGTGAAAGACCGCAGGGATCGCACCGAGGAAACGTGCGGCCCTCCTGAAAGAAAATGCGTCTGTGGTCAGAGTTTGATTTGCAACCAGGAAACAAGAATTTGGCAAAACCTAAATAATAAGTCAAAAACCAATGCTCTTGTCAGGTCACTGAATCCTGTGAACTGTGTTCCGACACAGTTTGGGGGGGAGCCCCGCTCTATGGGTTGCAGCCACAAAGCAACCGGTTGCCAGGAAGATGCACAACGTATTCACAGAATTTTAGGGTGAAGAGACTTCAGAGACTCTCTCCTCCACTGTCCACTCCCAACACTGTGCACTGTGCACAAACTATGTGTGGGTTTTGATATATCAGAAATTGTACATGAGCAAAAAAAATGGCCACTGAGAATTCAATCCCCAACCATTCCCTTCCATAATTTCTAAAACCAAGAGCTGCTTCTTTTGCTAAGTTCTGCTTGGCTGCTTTGCCCTCTGCCTAAACCATCTCAACTAAGATCTCCCAACACATATTTCCAGAAATAATGTATATGCTTTGGGGTTTGAAAATCAAGGCTCTTCAAGCTAATTAGATGGTGAAAAGTAGTTTTCTCCAGATGCCTCCACTCGCTGAAAACATAGAGAAGTCAAGGGTTTCGCCCAAAGTCATGGAGCAAGTTGGTAACAGGAGACAGGGGCCTCCCAGGGCGCCTCCCCAGTCCCTGGACCCAGCTGTAGTCTGTAGTTGCAGGCTGCTATGCCCATTGACGCGGATACTATTACAGGTCACCGTGGCCAATGCAGGATGACCTTGGCACACAGTGCCAGGGACAATCTCTTGCACAGATGCTCACAGCAAGGTGAGTGGCATTCCCTGGAATGTGCTTACCCTGAGGAGCCAGATCGAAACGCCCCTGAAGAATATCCAACAGGGTGGCCAGGGATCAGCTCCGGGCTGCACAGCATTACCAGTGTCAGATGCAAATGAAGGCCTTCACCTTGACTAGGTCCATCAGCTGGATCTTTAGAAGCATGTACCATGTTCACATATAAAGCAAAGTGTAGAGAGGAAAGGAGTCCTTTTGGATTTAACCTGCTAGAACCTGTCTACGGCTATGGAGTGTTTGAGGGAGGTGGGTACATAATGAGGCCAGAGTGAAATGGCTGTGCCTTCCCCTGCACTGGAAAGATCTCCTGGGAGCTTTTTTCCTTGCTCGTCTTGCTGCTGGGAAGGTTGTGTCCAAACACAAAGCAAGACTTTTTTCAGAATGAGGCTCCAGAAACCTGAACATACATGCAAACACACCAATTCTGTGCATGGGAGAGACTGGGGAGAAATATAATCATCCTGTTGGATCCAGCCACCCTGTTGGATATTCTTCATAATCATCCCAAATCCTTTCATTCCCCAAACTATTAGCCATAGCTCATACAGTTTAAGAATCTCGCTCTGTGCATGGGAGTTGGAAGAGCTCTTAAACACATGGGAAAGATGGTTCCAACTGAATTTGAAAGAGTTTGCTACTGATGAAATAAAACACCATACTCCTGGACCTAGCTCACTTTCGGCTTCATTCTGTTTTTCAAATTGAAATAAATGTCTGGCTTTTATTTAGCTACATTTTATGGCGTCAAAAACCAGAGCCACTCGCCCACCAGTGTTTGTGACACGGCCTACACCAGAGTGAGCTTCAGAGGGGATACAGGGCTTCCAACGGAAGGTGGTTCTGCTCCGTGGTGCATGTTGTGCACTGTGCACAAACTGTGTGTGGGTTTTGATATATCAGAAATTGTACATGAGCAAAAAAAATGGCCACTGAGAATTCAATCCCCAACCATTCCCTTCCATAATTTCTAAAACCAAGAGCTGCTTCTCTTGCTAAGTTCTGCTTGGCTGCTTTTCCCTCTGCCTAAACCATCTCAACCAAGATCTCCCAACACATATTCCCAGAAATAATGTATACGCTTTGGGGTTTGAAAATCAAGGCTCTTCAAGCTAATTAGCTTGGTTAATTAATATATCACTCCATTTCTTTCAAAACTTATTATGCTCACAAAAGGCCTGCTGGTCCAAGCAATGGAAGACGAATGAAAATACATGACTAGGGAAATATTACTCAAGAAAAAAACATAATTTACCAATTGGAAAACTAATATGAGGATTACCCAAATGCCTTAATGACTTTCTATTACTGGTCTAAATTTAAAGTCTTTTGTAAAGGGAAAAATGAAAGTGATGTCTCTGTTAAGATCTTAGAACTAGAACTGAATACAGATCTTTCAAAGATGAAAAACACCCTAAAAACTGTGACACAGGAAGTCAGCTGAAATAGAAGTTCAAGCAGAGTCGGCTTTGTATGTATGTTCGCATGTATGTCTGCCGCCTGGGAAAGTTCCTTCAACTCCCATAGCCTCTGCTTCTCAGCTGTGAAATGGGAAAATCATATCTTGAATGTTGGCTAATGTTGAATTCTGATCAGATGCCAGGTGCCTCCAAACAGCCTCAAGTGAGGATTAAACAAGAATGTAGATTTTCATATAGCGCGTGATTTATATTTATATTTATATTTATATTTATATTTATATTTATATTGGTTTCTAACTGGTTACCATAGCATAGCAGTAATAACATGTGAATAGATCTGAAAAGAGGAAAACTAAGTGACAACTAAACCAGGCACCACAGAGCCATATTTAAATATAAAAAAATCTTATGAATGACTTGAATCACTTGGAAGAAAAAGACATTAACTTGTTTGGTGAGTAGCCAGGTTAGACTTTAGACTCAAGTATCTGAGTTAAGGGAATTTACATCCCAGGAAATCATTACTACTACTACTACTACTACTACTACTACTACTACTACTACTATAAGGAAGTATCTAGACTCACTTCATTTTCTGGGTATTTGCAAACTATGGAACTATGTTCCTGGAAGGGAGACTTCTTCAGAAGAAGAGAATGAACTAGCTGATCTACAGGAGTATCATTTTGAAATGAAGACTTGTTGATTATTTCGTGGAAAGCCTCTACTCTATTGGAAAAAAAAATAAGGATGCAGTCAAGTGCACTCTCCTTTAGCTTCTATGTTTGCTTTTTCAGAGAAATATAAGCCATGGTTCTGAAGCATTTACATTTCATTTTCCTTTGTTCTACACACTATTTGTCATCCTACAAGGCATTTGAGCTTCTATAAAAACCCTCTGGTTCTCAAGAACTGTCAAAGCTTCAGTTATTTGTTCTATCACTGTGTTGAGAGCTGATCCACAAATTTATTATTTGATGAGCCTACTGATTAAATTAGTTCTACTGGTATACCTCTCTTTTCGTTACTGTTGCTTATCTGTATTCGAAGGAAAGTGGACTCCCTTCCCTTGGGAATGTGAAAAGTTTTAGTCAAATATGAATGCAGTGATTTTGAAGTCAGAGTAGACTACCCAAACATATACTTTTAGTTTTATTTTACAATTATCTTGCATTTATGCTAATTTTCCACACGGACTTGGGTGAATCAATTTCTGAATCGGACATACCAAAGTAGGCAGAAAAAGAAAAGACACAGTAATTTTAAAGACAGGCCAAAAAAAAAAAATAAAAAAAAAAAATAAATAAAAAAAAAAAAAAGACAGGCCAGCAATGCAGTCCCTCCTGAACACCCCATCCCCTCTGCGCTGTCCCCAGAACTGTCCCTCTTCCCTCATGCCCAGTGGCCATCAGAAAGCTGTATGACCCATATTCACATTACGGATCTTTTGGAACTTTGAGCCACCCACTCCAGGAGAACTTGTAGACTTTGCCTTCACACTGCAGCGAACAGTCTCTGCAGGAATAGGATGACCATGTTATCACAGGTGATACCCACTTACCGGTGACTGTGACTGCACATGGCTCCTACAAACCTAAATAACAGCTGAGATAAAGGAAAAGCTTTGACTTACAGAGAGAGCTTCAGCCAAGAATTGACAGAACTCCAACCTTGCCTCCAACATCAAGGCCGGTGTCCACTGTAGCTCCTCACTGCACAGAGGTTTCTACTGACTATGGAGGTCATGCGTCATCCAGCCCCAACCCTAGCCCCGTAAGCCCCTGTCTCCCAGGGTCTGGCTAGAACTGGGAGGTCTAAACACTTGTATACTCTGCAGCTTGCAGTCACGAGAAATGTACACCTTAGATGACAAATGGGAAATAACTAGAACAACAATAGCATTTCAGAATACCATTCTTAAAACACTAATGTTAGAAGATTCATGAAATCAGAAGTGATTAGAGGTGAGGGAATTTTAATCAGAAAAGTATTCTCAGAGATAGTGCTGTATGGGAGATAAACAGGGTCTGTCTAGATACACATGGAAGAGGGAATTGGTGCTGTATCAGGCTGAAAGGAAACCACGAGAAAAATTAAGCAAGTTGGAAAATTCCATGGTAAAAATATAGAACCCTGGAGACTGACTGGATAAGATGGAGTAGAATTCAGGGAAACTGGACAATGAGTTTTGGGATTGTATCAGACATCACAATGAACTCTGAATGCAAGAGAGAAACATGAAAAATTCAAACAATATGAAACACAGACACAAATAGGAAAACGAAGGATATTTTAGAGAAAAAAAAGATCTTTGAATGAAGTAATATTTTTCTAAGTATAAAATTAGTGAAAGAAATCATGAAGAAATATATCTTTGCCTCATAAAAAGGTAAAACTCCAGGAAATAAAAAGAGCATAGATAAAAATAAGACTAGCCAGGAAAAGTGAGAAATCTATTTGACATCAATATGGCAAAAATAATAGCCTTAATGTATAAAATAAATGCAATATAATAAACACATAAAGTTCAATGAGATAAGCAATAAGATATAAATAGAAAATACCAGCAAATTATATAACAGGTAATTCAGAGAAGTAGTTTAGCATATAAAAAATATGATAAATATAAAACATGAATTTCTCTAATAATAAAAGACATGCCATTGAAAACAACTACTAGCATAAGGGATACAGTGAAATGGGCACTCCTATAGCCTTAGAATAAAGGGTCAATTAGTTCAACATTTCTGGAGAACCAGTCATCAATGTCTGTCATGAGCCCTTATATGTTCATCATATTAACTCAAGAATTTTATTTTGGGGGATCTATTCTAAGGAATGAATCAGGTGTAAAAAAGGATATGGCACAAAGATGTTCACCAAGGTATCGTGTTTAGTAGTGAAAAGCTTGGAGCAGATGTGCCAAATTAGGAAAATGATTAAATAGATTACAATACCCCTACATAATAGCATAATCTGGAAAAATCTAAATTATATTTGTGGGGAATTTTTAAAACATGCAGATACTATTTTGATACAATGGTGAGTGACAAACATTAGAAGAGTGAAGAATAAAGGCTTAGAAGTCTAAGAGCCTGATTTTCAACTCCGGATTTGCCTCCTACACAGGTACATAAATACTACATGTTATATAAAAACAGAATCTAGTATCTGCTTCCCATTCAGTTTACTCTGTCTCTTGTGTTCTGTATCTCCATTAAAGTCACCATCAATCTACCAACAGACCCAGGACAGAGCCCTGGATGTCATCCTCAATTTCTTAATTTCTATCATCTTCCAGGTCACACTGGTCATTGTTGGCCATCTCCAAAATATCTCTCTAATTTGTCACCATTACGATTCTGACACCAGCATGTTGGTTCACCTCCAAGAAGTTTCTAACCTAAATACTTGAAATAGTCCTCAAACTGTCTCTTTGAGTCCAGTTTTATCTCAGTAAAATCTGTCCTATAAATTTTACCAGAATGTTCTCTCTAGAATGGAAATCTAATGATGGCACTTTCCTGCTTGAGGCATTTTAGAGGTTCTCTGTTGCTTGTAAGAATTAAGTCCAAAATGTGTAAGCTTGGTCAATGATGCTTTTGATATTTTGGCTCATATCCGCCATTTCAGCCTCATTTACTCAAAGCCAGCATGTGCTTCTCTATTTTCTATGATGTGTACAAATCATTTATGTTATTGGTTTATTACTTTAATAGGAAAGAAGAAATTAAAGGGCTAGGGTTAGGGCTTAGGAGTTAGGGTTAGGGTTCTATTGGGTAATCAGCAGCTCAGGCCAGGTCTGAAGCACCCTCACTGGTGGGATAAAGGGTGTGAAGTCAGTTCTGTAACCACTTCAAGAGCAGAACTAGCATAGGACCATACTGAGCACATCAAAGAGGCCTAGGAGGCCCAGTCCCTGTCTGTTCAGTTTCTTCAACACCATGTATGCCTCTGCTCTGCAATGAGAACTACTCCAATGTTGAGTTTACACCTGGTGTCCAGTGAAATATAGAGAACTCAACTTTAGCCTTAGAAGTAGCATATTGCTTGATATGGTTTTATTTCAGCATAACAAGAGTCTACCCTTGAATCCTGAAAAATCTCCCTTCCGGTAATGCTACGCCACCTCATGCATCGTCTGCCCTTTAGTAAATTCAAACAGTCGAAAACAGAAATTCCTCATTTACTGTAGGATCAAAGTACAGTCTTCAAGAAGCAATTTATAATTTCACAGTGATATCACTACAGTTCAAACATGATTTGATTTTTTTTCCTTAATGAAGCCCTTTAACTTATGAATTCAGCAACACTAATTATTCCACTTAAGAAATAATTAGTGCCCCCCTTCTTCCTTGTCTAATTAATACCTTGTATTCAAGCTGCTAGCAAAGGTTACAATGCCAAGTAGTTCTATATAATTCCTTTTAAAAAAATTGATCTGAGTATATTCCCTAATGGTAGGTATATTAGCCTTAGAATAGCTCCTTTATGTCTGGCAAGCACTGAGACGATTTCATATCCAAGCTGAAAGCTGAAAGAGGTTCCCATCCCTCCTCTGCTGGAGACCCTCTGTGCTACAACGGCCAGCCCTTCCAGCCAGGTGAGAAAGAACAAGGGGAACCATTTCACACATTGGGTGTAAAAAGCTACGTGCATCATGAACTCACACAATTTTAGATCTGAAACAGATCTCATAAGTTGTTTCCGTTTGATACAGCTCACCATCCTCATTCTACAGGGGAAGAAACGGATGCCTGAGGACAGTTTACACCATTTCTAAATTTATCTAAGACATTCAAAGAGACATATGTAAAGCCCATGGTTATCGCTCAAAAGCCAGTGTTCTTCCACTGACTCAGAATGCCCATCTCAAAGAACCATTGATGGTTAAAAATTGCAAAATGTGGAATGGAGGAAATTGTCTTTTTAGGGAGTTTTGACAATTTTAGCAGTTTTTTTTTTTTGTCTGCTAATTGCTTATGTATTAGCTTATCATAAACTATCATTTAAAGAAGTCCCTGGATTCAATTGGCAAGAGGATGTAATAGGGATCATCAAATTTGAAATTTAATTATGGATTTTCCTACTAATTTGCTTGATGGTTTCCAATAACACCTCATTTATCTGAAAGAGTAGAAGCTTTATTCATAGAAAACGTTATACAACCACAAACTTTGAAGACCTCAAAAAGGTCTCAAGTCTAGGGATACCAGAGAAGGTTCAGATCCTGCAGGAAAACTCCAAGTCAAAGTGCCAGATTTCTAAATGGCTTCAGACTTAGATATTCATTCTCATCCCCCTTATGCAAGGTTATTCAGGAAGTCTAAAAGGAGAACAGCTCCCCCAGCGAGGATGATTTTGCTTGTTCTTCAAAATTTGGGTATCAGCTCCTCTCCCCAATCTCTCCCCAGTTTCCTTTTTCTTGTAACAAACACAATGGTCTGAGTGCTTGCTACTTGCCAAACGCTATGCCAAATACTCTGCATAAAATCCATGGACAAATGTAATCCCCCTATCGGTGGTTGAGTTACTTTGCCCAAGGTTGTGACTCATAATCATGTTTGACTTGTTTCCCAAAACCCTCTTCCTCACTATACCATGTTTCCTCCCAAGATTCTCAGCAGCACCCAACCTAACTCCTACACACACACAAGCACACACACACACACACACACGTGTGCAAACCCACTACTTCTAGCTATGAAAGGTCTCAATGCCAAAGAGAATCTTAAGTATTTATGCCTCACAGAAGGCTCAACAGCTCCCTAGACTAACACTCCCATATTATGTTTAAAGACACTGGCCCCAATGGATTGGACTATCTGCCCCAAGATTACCCAAGAACCTAGTAAACTGAGCTGAAGCTAGAAACTAATTCTCTTGACTTCCAGTTAAGATTAAAGGCTCATGCCCTATACTACAAGTTGTAGAAGAAAAGTAATAAAATTACTGGGAAATCTTTGCCAATAAGTGACGCAAGAATACTGAATGAACTTTGCAGCTGGGAAAGTGAATTAAAGGACCATTACCACTAATAGTAATTAGAGCTGAAAATGGTCATAACAGGCATGGCAGCAGAGATGAGAGCATGGAACAACAAATTAGATTCTTGGTCATAAGTGTTTTCTATTAGTGAAATATTTCGGTGGGCCAAAGCCCCAGATCAAACAACAGTATTAAGACAACAGAGACGATAAGCAGTGAGACCAGGATTTAAAGCCAGATTTTTTGGATGCCAGAGCTTCGATTCTATCTACTATACTTGGATCCCTCACTAAGCAATGGGTGTTTATTAAAAATGCTATTTAAAAAAAGATCTCAGAATAAGAAACAATTAAAGGACACAACACATTCCCCCTGGCACCTGAAAAAGGAGGTTTTCTGTGCAACATCTGTTGACAATAATAATGAGACCATAAGATGCTTTAAGAAATCTCATTCACTGTTCAGACTCCAAATCAACTGGTTTTTATTTTTCTTTCAACTGATTTTTATATACACTTTAGCCTCACTACAAGAGACTGTACACAAACTGCAGAGATAGAAAATAAAGGGGAATATTCTTCTTTTTGAAAAGGGAAAGACCATTAGTTGACTATCTCGTAACACTCTTATATTAAAATAGTATGTATTCTAAACCATCATCTACCTGGTTCTTGGTTATAGATCTTGCCTCACAAACAAGGTGAAGACTTCCTCAAGTGTTCACTGTATATCTTATCTTACAGTGCTGGGGTATACAGCAGGTGCTCAATAAAGGCTTATTGTATTAAAATCATGATAATAAGTCACTTTGCTGAATCATCTTAATGTGAAATTCTAGACGCTTTTTTCTTTTCATACAGTCTTCTATGAATTAGACTTCTATGTTTATGGTGTTCTCATTTCTAACCAAATGTAGCCAATGATTTCCATTGGGATAATTATAAATAATAAGGACATTTGCCTTCCTGAATAAGTATGAATAGCTTAGGCCTACGCTTATAAATCCATCTGAAGTCTTCGATCTATTTCTTCTTTTTATTATGGTCCCTTGAAACTCACTTTGCACAGAGTCTATGTGAAAATCAAAATGATAGAATTCTTGGCATGGAGAACTGTGGAATTCCAGATAATCGGGAAAAGGAAAAGAAATGGTTACATTGCTTATAAGTGTTTTGTTACATTTTGCAGTGTTTGTTTTTTTGCAGTTCCTATAAGAAAGAACAGAACTACTACCATGGGTGGCAGAGATTCCACTTTTATTATTAGTTAAGTGAAAGCGAACCCCTGAGTCAGTTGTGCTCATGGCTTAAGGGAAAGGACAACTATACTTAAGTGGCGACTGGTAAATCGCCACTGCTGCTCTGGCTTTTTCAACAGTTCACCAAGAATGAACAAAATAGTAATGCGGTAGCTCATGGTCATTCCTAGAGAGTCACAGGAAAAAATCAGTTAAGGGCATGTTGATGTGTGGAGGCTTTACAAGTAAACATCTCTGATCACAAGCTGATGTGCGCTGTACTTGAACCATTAAGAAAAGACAAGTGGGGCATCTCTCTAAGTGACCCATTGCAGTTTTCAGAGGAAAATGCTGAGGACAGTAATGTAGGCTCATTCCTCTCTTCTAGAAAAACATAATTTTAAATGCACAGGAACTATTCATCAGCAGCTAATTTAATTTCACATTTAGATCAATTAGAGAAGAAGAAAAAAAAGCTTGAAGTTAAGCACTTGTTTATAAAATGTCCTTAGTAAAATTGCTCATTCAAAGAGCACTGCGATAACAGCTCTTTTCTCAAAAGGATTTTGTGTCGAAAGACAGAGGTTGTCTTCCATTAATGACACCTGCAGAACAACCGGCCCAGAAAAGGCTTCTACCTAAAGATGTGATCTACCCACTGAATACTCCAGGCGTCATTTTGATGACTTCACATTTACCGTCAATCACACTGTTCCTTCTCCCTTCCCATCCTCAACTTTTGCACATCTGCCGCTTTGTACATAGCTGGCTTTACTATTTCATTTACTCTAATGATTGTTATCTGAGTATATATCTATTTAAGGAATAAAATGCTGAAGGGGACGGGGAAATATATAATTAACTGGGATGATATTATGTAGAGTGCCTAGAATGGTAACCATGGTAGATATCCACGAAATGGTTGCTGAGAAAGTCAATGGAATAAAGAATGGAGAAGATGGGAAAGTGAACCATTCCCAGGGGAATGATCACAGACAAAAGCACAGAAGTGATCAACTGTTCAGCACATCAAGGGAAGGAAACTGTTTTAGTTGGTTCTTAGGACAGAGTATTCTCGAGGTTAAGAGGATAGGCAGTGTTCATGCACGCATGCACACACACACACAAAAACATCCTCTTATTTTTGAGAAACTCAAGCCCCTCTTACCTACTCCTTACTGCCCGATGACAATCTTGACAGACAAGTGAACCAATTCCCACCTCATTCTCCATTGGAATTATTAAAGGATTTGCCTTATTGAGTAGCTCAATACTTTTTATGAATGAGGACTGTTTCATTTATTCATATTTAATACCATAGTGTGATTTTCTGCCCTTTCTAACTGGAGTTTGTATGACGTGCCATCGCGCAAAACACTCTCCCAATTGAGGGCCACAATGTTTTGAGTAAAAGATGAATCTAGGATAAGGAATTAAATTGTGATTTATAATCTAGTTATTTTATATATAGCACCTCTGACAATTTGCTGATATTGTCTAAGCCATCTTCTTACAGATAAAAGAAGGAAACTCAAGGAGAGGGGAAGGCTTGTCCAAAGTCACAGCTACAAGCCAAGTGTGCTGCAGGACTTGGATCCTCTGGACAGCGCTGTTTCCATAGTAATTGCTTCGCAAGGACCGAGAAACCTAAACTTTTATCTAAAATTCCAGAGCACTAATAACCTATACAATGTGTCTTCCTGATTCAACACCCTAATAGTTACCTTGACATCATAAAGTTTTCTCTAGGTTGGGGTCTAAACCTTACCTGTCATCCCCAGGAACACTCAACTCCTCAAAGTCTCCAATGCCTCGTAAGTAAGCTGGCTTTGGTACTAGATTTTTTCTCACTGTCCTGAATTATGCAAAAAAGACAGGGTTCATAGACTTCCAATCATTACATTCCACTTAAAATTGAGAGACAAGACATGCACAAACTTCTCAAAGTCACATTCTGAGTAGGGAAAAGAATGCCAAATGAAGGTTCAAGATTTCCACGATTGGTCCACTGAGAAATGACACTTTTGTGTTAAACACTTAGCAGCAAGCCAAGATTTGTTCTCATAATCTTGTTCTGAAGAGTTATATGTAATTTCATAATGAATGATGAAGATTAATTATATGATATGATTAGGAATGTCTCAAAAGAGTTACACCAGGACCAGCATTTCATTATTTTCCTATATTATTAATAAAAAAATAGAGAGCAGATTTGGTTTGCTAATTTATTTAACCTTGGATGAATCTTTAACATGTGTTTTATACTTTTACTTTTCTTAAGTTCCAAGTCTGTTCATACTTTTGACCTCCTTTTGATTGGTTTTGATATCTGGGTTCTTCTCATAGTAAAGAGGATCACCATCCTAATCCTACTGGATATGTAATTCTTAGTCTGTGCAGAACTAAAGGCTATATAGAGCTAAAAATCCAAATTTATTTTTAATCAAGGTCCTAACACACACTTCAATCCAAAGGCAGCTACAAAGAGATCAAGAAGAGCTAAAAAGCCCCAAAGTCCCTTTCAGCAACTTTCAGCCTTCTATCAGATTATTAATTCCAGGAATGGCCGTGACATTTAGACAATGTCAGGGTCCCACGTGGCAGATAAATCAATATGGGAAGGAGAAAAAAAAAAGTTACACACATTTTTTTTCTGCCTTTCAACTTTCCTTCTCTCATACAAATCTACCCACAGGCTTTATGAAATTAGCATTTTAGGTAACAAGACATTCCGTGTATTCATCTTTCAACTACATCAAAGCACTGGATCTGAGTCAGGACTCTTGAGTCCAAGAGAATCTTAGGTTGTACAATCAAGGCAATTTACTAAAGCTAGCTCAAAGTTGATGTGAGGTTATTGTCTGTCATGTTTGTTTACACTACAGACAAATCATTTCATTTTGTTGGTTTCAAAAGACCAAGCCCAGTCATCCTAATGTTGGCCCTATTCATCTTCTTCTATTCCTCCCGTGTGTCTTGCCCCTATCATTAACAATGCTTGATTAAGGCCCATGGGTTTATACAGCATCTATATTTATTCAAGTAAACTTGCCATAAATACCCATTCCCAACATTCTTAGATTCTATGAAGGATAGAAAATGACCTAAATGTGGTATCTGTCCTTGAGGAGCTTCTAGGGTTTAAAGCTAAGAGTTCCGTAATTTTTAGCTTTGTATTTGTAACATGAAGTAGGAAGGAAATCCTAATAATGAATATCGTCACTAGAAATAAAATACCCATTTGAAAACATGTATTTACGCTCCTGGTTTCTATTCAGTAAACTATGAGCTTTTAAAGGATGATCTAAATTTTGAAATGTGATGCACAACCAAATGGCCTCAATGATCTCCAGTGATTGATTCCTTATTGTGAAGTCTGTCACCCACTGGGGGGAAAGAGAAGGATGTTTGAGGTAAAGGGGGAGTATGGTGTTAACATCATTTAACTTGCAAAAGCTAAAATTGGAGGAGGGAAATGAATGAGGGTATTATCCAGAAGATAAAATCCAACATGGTCTGCTTCCCTAAAAAGCACAGACAAGAGGAATAGAAGTTTTCGGTAATGAAGCAAAATGTAATCGCTAGTACGTATATCATAGAAGAAATGCACAATTTAAAAGGTACAACCAAACGTCTCCATTGAAGAAGTCCACATGGTAATGTGCAGTCATGTCTTTCTTTTGCAGCCACTCAACACGGTTGAAAAATTGCTGATTTGTGGCCTGTTTATTTGTGAAAGGCCCCTCAGAAACAGAACAGGATAAAACAGCATTCTTGAGGCCCACATCACATGTTCTATTTGTTGTAGACTGTCACAAAACTGTTAGTTCACTCCAGCAGTTGACTTTCATCAGGGGTTTTATTTTGAGGGGTGGAAAAACTTGCACATTTTTTGGAAAAAAAAAATTCTTGGCCACAAAGCTGCCTCGATCCACCATCCAAGCCAGATTGATGTTGATACTGAATTCATACATCTTCTCCCATGAAACTCTTCCTCTGGCTGTGTTTACATTTTTAAAATTCTGTATCTTTTTCTCTCTGAAAAGCAAACCTCCACTGCTAGAGAGCTGGGTCATTGATTATAAGCCACAGGTGTGTTGTCAACACAATCAAACTCAGTATGGGAATAGAGGTTCCTGCATCCATAACAAGATAATGGTGTTAAGTACAGGTTTTTAGCAAAATGTACTGCATTTTCCATACAAACAACAAATTGTTTCCGATGGTTGCCTCTTCTTTCATCATCTTAGCTTTTTGTCATTCCATCCTCTAAGTGATCCCAAAGCTGCCCTGAGCTATACAAATTAAATTCAGTGCATGTACAGCAGCTACATTGCTTTTTTGGTTCTATATTGTCAAAACACTTTGACATCTAAACCAGAGGGTGACAACTGGAGATAGGGAGAGGGTGGATAAAATAAATATCCATGTGCACATTTATTCACAACTAAATCACCTAAATATATTACATCTCACACTTGCTAACAAATGTCAAAAAGTTTTGCTGCGTACACACTGCTATATACATAAGCATATATTTAGGCTCACTGTCATATAATGAACTGCAGATGCCAATGTATAATATGCCACTCTAAAACACTTCTAACCTCCATAGGCAATGGCTGCTATCAACTCCAAAGGTCCAAAGGACACCCACTGATCCTTCAGTGTAGACAGAAAGCCATGTGGAATGGGTTAAAGCACCGTCCACATAGAATCCAGCCAACGTATGAACTCTGACACAGTGCATTTGTGTTGTACAAGAGGGAGAAAATTCCCCCAGCCCTAATTGGCATTACCCAACTGCACAACCAACACGCAGAGGGCTTCTTCAGTGTTGTAGTTAAACAGAGTCTAGTGCTATGTATGCAGAGCTTACTTTTATGAGGTAGTAAGACGGCTCATTAAAAACATGTCCAGCAGTCTGCTAGATAGTGTGAGCCCTCTTAGTAGTTGAAGGCAAAACAAGAGAGTGTAACTGAGGAACAGCTCATCCCAGAACTTAATGGCTCAGAGCTTGGGAATCTAAGATATTCTGTGTTTTCTATCCCTTTGTGCAGAATTTAGTAAAATGGAGAATTTAGTAAAAAAAAAAAAAAAAAAAAAAAAAAAAAAACACCAGATGAGGGATGCCTGGGTGGCTCAGCAGTTGAACGTCTGCCTTTGGCTCAGTCTGCTAGAGTCCTGGGATCAAGTCCCACACTGGGCTCCCTGCATGGAGCCTGCTTCTCCCTCTGCCTATGTCTCTGCCTCTCTCTCTCTCTCTCTCTCTCTCTCTCCCTCTTGAATAAATACATAAAATCTTTTTTAAAAAAATCCCCAGATGAGTAGGTGATTAGAAGCAGAGCATGATCAGGAAGGAAAACAGTCCAACTATGGACCTTCCTGGCAGTACCTCCTTATTCTTCAGTCTGTTCTACTGTATCATTAAAGCTTTGGGACGCCCGGGTGGCTCAGACGTTGAGTGGCGGCCTTTGGCCCAGGGCGTGATCCTGGACTCATGGATTGAGTGCCACGTCAGGCTCCCTGCATGGAGCCTGCTTCTCCCTCTGCCTGTGTCTCGGCCTCTCCCTGTGTGCCTCTCATGAATAAATAAATAAAATCTTAAAAAAATAAAATAAAATAAAATAAAATAAAATAAAATAAAATAAAATAAAAAGATAAAGCTTTGCCTGGGTTGCACCTAGGGTGGGACTAGGATAAAGTAGGTCAGGCACTCAGGGTGAAAAGTTAAGGAGACTCTCATTCCCTGGGCCCTAAAACCCCATCAGATCCAAAATATAATGCATTAAGTAAACTAGTACAAAGCACAGAGATATCTGTTCGATTCATTCAAACAGCACTTTTTAGATCAATCCTATTTTCCCAATATTCCATGATGAATAAACTACCTATATGGCCATGGCTGGTACAGACCCAGAGAACAGTAAAAGGAGGAAGGAGGCCTATTAGGAAGCCATCTTCCTGAGGCTACAAAACAACGTCAAGAATTTCAGATGGTGAAGAAGGGCAAACAATTAAAATCATTAGCAATCAAAAATAAAAAATAAAAAAAATAAAATCATTAGCAATCAAAGAGTACTTTTCTCCCTCAAAAGTATTAGCAACTATTAACTAATTAAACTTCTCATTTTAAAAAATGAGATTATATTTTAGGAGGTATCCAGAGTTCTCCTCACTTTAACATGGCTTCTCAAAATATAAATTAGCTCTGGAATATTTAATAAAACTTGCACAATGTAAGTAGCCCCTTGAATACTTAGCTCTAGAGGCAGAAGCACTATTTTAACTCTGGCAGATTCTATTCACTCAGTCATTCATATAGGCAAGCACACACACAAATTACTTATCATGAAGGTCCTGCTCCGATTGCTGAGAACATAAAAATAAGTAAGTTAAAATTCATGTTTCAAGGGGCGACAGTCTGGTAAGGTAAAAAATGAGTCATCAGAACTATGGTCCTTTCAACACTGTCACTGCCCTCGCCAGCACCCTAGCAGGTAGCAGCTGGGGCAGAGGTGGCCAGTCCTCTGATGAAGAGTTCTCTTTGTAATGGAGTTCACATCTGAGTAAATCTATTCTGTTGACTACTGAACTCCTCCTTCCACCACACTCTAGATTGCTCTTTGTATTCCGTTATCTCTGTCTACTATAGCTGCTTCAAACACCAGTTTGGGAGTAGAAATCTCAAAAGAACACAAGCAGTGGCTTCCTTGAGACTCCCTGTCATCTCATTTTCCCCCTTAATCCTCAAAAAGTGATGTTTAATGGACAACCAGGTTCCCCTTACTCTTTAGTGATTTCCACCAAGTATTACTCCTTTCACTATTGCTTTTTGAGTTAATTTCTACATTGAGTCTTATCCATTATATTTTGAATTTTCGTGTGTGGCTATATTAGCTTTTCTACAACTGTCTCTATCTCTTGCGGGTAAAATGAGGGAATTGAAGTGAAATCCGTGATCCTATGATTCCATTATTCCAATCATCTTCATATTGTGTGTGCATAATTGTCCTGTACACATATATTACAAAAATTATTTATGTACAGTTAGGCAATTATAATTAGGTTTCATGGAGACATATAGTCATGGAGGATCAATTCTGAACAGCATCAGGTATGAAAATAAGTTACTTATTAAAAGAGCATCACCCTTGGGTTATAAGTGCCATGCTGCTATTTCAATAGAGACCTTGTTTTCAACACGTTTGTTTTCAGCACTGACAATTAAACAGAAAAAAAAAAAATAAATGTAACAAGCCAAGGAGAAAGTTCTCACACCTATACCCTGGTGATTTCCCCCATTTGCAAACTGTTTAGTGTCAGTGTTGTAACACAATGGAAACACCCAAGACTGCCTTCCTCTTTGATCACTCACCCACTCTTTCAGATCTGTTTCTTCACATATACACACTCAACACAAATGGCAATATAGACTTCTTTTGACCTCTCTTCAGTCACTTCCAGATTACTGAAAGTTAGGGTTCTGAGAGAAAAATCCAACTATTTGAACAAAACTTAAGAGGACCTAAATTGAGGAGAAAAGTCTATTTGCAAAGTAAACAAAACAAAACAAAACAAAACAAAACAAAACAAAAACAAAAACAGTGAATGACAGAAGTAGAATTTAAACGAAATTGGGAAGCACCTGACATACCTTCGTATGGGGTTGAGAGTTTTCTGAGAAGGAAGATTCCCCATTAGTACCACCAAATTCAGTAGGGGAGGGACATGGAAATTCCATCTTGGTTTTTCATGTAGAGAAATCACATTGATGGAACAGAATAAAGAACCCAGAAATGGACCCTCAATTCTATGGTCAACTAATATTTGACAAAGCAGGAAAGATTCTCCACTGGAAAAAGGACAGTCTCTTCAATAAATGGTGCTAGGAAAATTGGACAGCCACGTTCAGAAGAATGAAACTAGACCATTCTCTTGCACCAGACACAAAGATAAACTCAAATTGGATGAAAGATCTAAATGTGAGATAAGAATCCATCAAAATCCTAGAGAAGAAAACAGGCAACACCTTTTTTTTTTTTTTTTTTTTTTTGTTGTTGTTGTTGTTTTTTTTTGGCAACACCTTTTTGAACTTGGCCACAGTAACTTCTTGCAAGATACATCCATGAGGGCAAAGGAAACAAAAGCAAAAATGAACTATTGGGACTTAATCAAGATAAAAAGCATCTGCACAGCAAAGGAAACAGTCAACAAACCTAAATATCTTCTCCCATTCTGTAAAAAGACACCCTACAGAATGGGAGAAGATATTTGCAAATGACACATCAGATAAAGGGCTAGTATCCAAGATCTATAAAGAACTTATGAAACTCAACGGCAAAGAAACCAACAATCCAATCATGAAATGGGCAAAAGACATGAACAGGAATTTCACAGAGGAAGACATAGACATGGCCAACAAGCACATGAGAAAATGACCCGCATCACTGGCCATCAGGGAAACACAAATCAAAACCACAATGAGATCCCACCTCACACCAGTGAGAATGGAGAAAATTAACAAGACAGGAAACCACAAATGTTGGAGAGGATGTGGAGAAAGGGGAACCCTCTGCACTGTTGGTGGGAATGTGAACTGGTGCAGCCACTCTGGAAAACTGTGTGGAGGTTCCTCAAAGAGTTAAAAATAGATTTGCCTTACGACCCAGCAATTGCCCTGCTGGGGATTTACCCCAAAGAATCAGATGCAGTGAAATGCCAGGACACCTGCACCCCATGTTCACAGCAGCGATGTCCACAATAGCCAAACTGTGGAAGGAGCCTCGGTGTCCATCAACAGATGATGGATAGAGAAGATGTGGTTTATGTGTCCAGTGGGATATTCCTCAGCCATTAGAAAGGACGGATACCCACCATTTACTTCGACATGGATGGAACTGGAGCGTATATTGCTGAGTGAAGTAAGTCAATCGGAGAAGGACAATCATTATATGGTCTCATTCATTTGAGGAATATAAAAAATAGTGAAAGGGAATAAAGGGGAAAGGAGAAAAAACGAGTGGAAATATCAGAAAGGGAGACAGAACATGAGAGACTCCTAACTCTGGGAAATGAACAAGGGGTAGTGGAAGGGGAGGTGGGCGGGAGGATGGGGTGACTGGGTGACAGGCACTGAGGGGGGCACTTGACAGGATGAGCACTGGGTGTTATACTGTATGTTGGGAAATTGAACTCCAATAAAATATATATATTAATATATAAAATATAAATATATATTAATATATATAATAAATATATACATATATATATTATAAAAAAAGAAATATCATCGTAACCTTAAGAGAAAGACTTATCATCCTCGATCGCAATGACGGTGGTTCAACATCTACATTCAGAGCTGGCCCTCACCAAATAAGAGCCTTTGCACCATGCCAGGGACCAATAGAGTCCCAAAACAGTTCACTTGTACCTGCACGATGATGTGTGCTTTTCTACGCCTTGCCCATACTCTATGTCATCTGTGGCTCATGCCCACCTTACAGCGGAGGCAGGATCAACAGCAGTATCTTCATTTTGCGAGTTCTAATACCTGGGCAGATGTTACTGCACAGTGTGCAAGTCTGAGAAGCATCGGATTCTGAACCAAGACCACAGCATCTTTCTACTCTACCATCCCGAGTGAGTAAGGAGAAAGTGTGCAGAAAGATGCTCCTCGCTTTATAGGTGGTCTAATTCTTCAACAACCCAGTCCCCGCATCCAAAAGTTAGTAGTAAGAGGTCACTCACCAACACTGGCCAGGGACCTCCTGTAAGCCTCCGAGATATGACTTGACGGTATTTTCTCAGCACAGACTTGCTGTGTGAGGCATGTCAGTGTGACAAGATCATTTTCATGCAGAGCTACACACAAGGAACTAAAGATACACACTGAAATCTGCCAGTCTTTCTCAGGGTAGAGAGAACCACCATTAAGAACAGAGAAGGGCATGCTTTCAGAATACAGATTACTTTGTCTTCTTCCCCCCCCCCCCCATCCATGTGTCCCAATTGGCCTTCAGCCCACCAAACTACTACTGAACACTTCTAAAAGAAATATAAAGAAACACAGAGCCTACATGATTGAGGGCTACACTATTTGCCCATATAGAACAAAATACTAGAGATAAATAATTCAACACACTAAAAAAAATAACTTTAGAAATAAAATGGATTGCACTTCATGAGGACTCCTCCAAGGTGTGTGTGTGTGTGTGTGTGCGTGCGTGTGTGTGTACATGTATATATAACCTAGCCCCAGGGTACTCAGCCTCATGGGCTATCACACATCCTTTGCCTCTGGATCCAGTCGAGACCAGATTGAACCCAGTCTCAAACAGCAGGGTCTTTCTGAGAAAAAAAAAAAAAAAAGAAGTCTGGAAACTACAAAGTTCCCATAACTATCACAGCCTGTTTGCTTATTAGCAAGTTCACAGATGCCCACCATCTGGACTGAAAGAACTCCTCCAAAGAAAAGAGAAGCAGGAACAAAGCCTGTCTGATCAATACCTCTGTGACTCTGAGCGGCCTAGAAGGGCCTTGCTTTCAGAAGGAAAACCTGTAATTCCCACAGTGTGCCGTCTCCAGCCCCGAACTCTCTGTACAGCCAATGTCTGCCCCTCAACGCAACCTTCTTGCTGGTTTGGATTCAAAGGACCTTTTTGGATTCTCGGTGCCCAATCGATGCTCATTGGAGGTGCTTTGTGTTAACTGGGAGGAGTAGTCAGACTCAGGCACTGGACCTGCTAAACCAGCCCGAGACACAATGTAATCACCACCTTCAGAATGAGCCAAGAAACAAGGAACACTGGCTCTGCTCAGAAGAGCCAAGTAAATAAGAGGACAACCCAGATGCCAGATAGGCCTCCAGGGGGGATAAGACTGGATCACATACCCCCAGGTCGCCACCAAAGAAGAGATCCCATGACTTTATATTTAATATTAATATTTTAAGCAACAGTTTAAAGGAGGAAAATCATGAGTCAAATGGCATTTTAATCATAGGCTAAAAATCTCTCCCTTCCACCCCATAAAGACACAAGTGACCCACACTACAAAGGGTGTAGATGATAGTGTAGAAAAATTAAATAATGCAGGGATTTGTTAGAAGCTATATTCTGAGAAAACCATCCAATAATGTGCTATCTTAGGCTGCATATGTAGGTTCCTTCATGGTTAGGAGATGAGAGCCTAGAACAGGAGTCAGCAAACTATGGCCTGCAGGCTAAATCCAACTATGTTGGCAAATAATGTTTTTTAGGAACAAAGTCATACTTATGTATTTACTGTTTGTCTGCAGTTGTTTCAATGCTCTTATGGCAGTGGGCAGTAGCTGCTGCCAAGACTGTGTGGCCCTCAAAGCCTAAAATATTACTTTCTGGCCCGTTACAGAATACATTTGCTACCCCTGATCTAGAACAGCTATAAACATTGAAAAACGAGGACTTTCTTACTTTGAGTAACAGTTGACCACAGCAGGGAAGAAGGAGCTGCAGCCCAGCTTAGAATCCTCTTTGCAACGTCCCCTGTCACTCACTGTCCTCTGTTATCTTTCCTCCACTGCAATGCTCCAACCCCTTGGACCAGAAATCCCACCTAGGCAATCAGGCTTCACAGTCACATTCCAGGCTTCCATTTCACGGGTCCCAATACTCCCCAAATCTTCATTTCTGCGTGTTTTATGATAGAGAAAAGAATGCTTTCCTTTCAAAGATGTTAGCATAATTTTAACTAAATCTGACTTGATGAATGAATGTTTCTCATTCATCTTTTCCACTAAACGATAATCAAAGAGTGTATCTATGACCCACCACTATATCCCCCTCACCTCAATACTTGATACATGAGTGCATTCATTAAAGTGAATTCATTAATAATGGGAGCCACCGTATGGTCAATCACTGCTGTGCAGGATGACACCAACACCTGACATCTGCATAACACTCTTCTTCCAAACCGTCAAGCACTGAACGTCACCATCTTATTAATCTTCTCAAGACCAGAGAGCAAGGAAGGTGACGGAAACAAGCTTAAACATAATGTACGATTGTAAACTAACCTCTAGGTATTTTCCAATTCAATCTACTTTCAAATACATCCTCTTTTTGTTTTCTAGAATGTACTGGTCCAGCAGAAAAACAAAAACAAAAACCAATGAGATTGGTAAACATTTTTGTTTTCTTCTGAACTTTTAACACATCTACGGTTTTCCAGTTTGACATAAGAGGCGAAAGTCCCTAAAAGTTCCTGTAGAAAAGAGAAAGTAGGAACACCAGGTTAAAGGATCACCCAAGAGACTCATGTGATCTCACGGCCAGGTGTTACTGCTCAGCAAACACATCTGCCTCTGCTTTAGCTGAGCCAACTCCTACTGCCTTCTAAGTCTGCCCTTTCCCTACCACTTCTACCCCCTTATGCATACTAAGTGGGGCAAAATCAGGATCAGGGTTAAAATATATAAAGAACTTTGATCAAGAGTAAAATAGAACTTTCTGGAATAATGAATGATCCAAAAGTGAAGTGAGAGGTATAATAAGGCTGTGGGCCCCTGTTGATGAAGGTACCAAGGAGAAACTTGGAAGACCTTTGAGAGGAATGTTACATAAAGGATTTTTTTTGATCAGGAGACTAAACTAGTTGACTTTAAAGTTCACATTCAACTCTTATAAATCTTGGAACTGTGTTCACAATAGATTGTTAAATTTATAAAAAGTCAAAGGTATATATAATTCTTTTACTATTAAATATATATATTTACTTTTACTATTAAACATATATATTTAAAAAAACACATATAATTTATATATATTATATATTTATATATATATTATATATATTATATATGTAATTTATTCCAAACAAAGCTCAGATGACAGGGACCTAAGGGGTGGCTGCTTCTCAGGAAGGAAGGGCATTATCCCCCAGCCCATGCCATCTCATGACCGAGGAGCACATTTAGGAACGAAGGTATAAAGCCCGGCTGCAAACAGACAGTGATCGACCGATCTATCTATCTATCTATTTATCTATCTATCTCTCTATCTCAAATTTTAACAGTGATTCTCTGGGTCATGTAATGATTAATGATGTTTGTGTGTATATTTATATTTTTTAAAGCTTTTCTACATTGAACACAGATACTTTGATAAGTAAGAGACAATGAAAAGTTTTAAAAAAAGTAACTAAAGAAATCATAAAACCAATCACCACATCACATATTATGTAACTTGTTCTATGAAGACCCTTCAGGTCACAAGGGCAGTTAATGTTTTCTCCAAAGAACGGAGCAATGAAACATGCATAATATCTAAAAATAACAACAGAGACTTAGCCTTCCAGCCGATCTCATCTGCTCTCAGAGCTGAAGTTACCACTGACATCCATGGGACAGTGATTCAGGAACACCAACTAGCTCAGGGGTCATAGCCTCAAGGAGCCAGAATACAGGAGGGGGCTGGGGTTGTGTAGGCCAGCAGATGGGGGAGCTATGTCAGCCAATCAAGATGGCAGACTAGAGTGTGCAAAGGGGACCCAGGGCCTTGTAAGGGTGCATTTGGCCTTCCAAGGTCACTGGGGGGAAGCCAATGTTGGTATCGTAGAAGTAAGGCTTTGGGGAGCTGACTGGTATTAGGCAGCGGCTAACCAGAATGGACAAGGTAGGGAATGTTGGGAGGCCCTGGGCAACAAGTATCTACCCATCAGTGGAGAAATATTTTAGTATTTTACCAACCTGAACACCCACACTGATACCTGCTGGCTGAACACCAGCAATGGGTTTAAACAATTTAATCTCCCCATTGAAACCTAAATCTCTTTCTTCTGCCCTGTGCCCTTTTCAGAAAGCTATCTCATCCCCTGGCTCTAGAACTTCCTGGGAATTGCATCTTTGACAAATATCCCCAATGATATAGAGTCTTCTTAGTCAAAGGAGACACAGTCTGAAGTGATGGGCAAGGGAGGTTTTGCATCCAAAAAATGACTGTCAAGAGAGTCTTTCAAGGAAGTAAAATGTACTGTATTCTTCATTGTCTGTGCAATGTAAGAGGAAGAATGAGGAATTTTGAAGGGTGTCCTTATGAACCTCATTGCCACTTCCATGTTCTCATTTCAAAATATAAGAGTCCCACAAATAGAAACAGAACCAATTGATTGCATAATTTTGTTAATTAGTCTGAACTGAAACTGGTCTGAATACAGACCTCATGATGAACTCTGAGTCTCCTATTAGACTATACAGCAGCAAAATAAATCCTCAGAAAGGCATCTCTAAGGCAGCAGCCTGAGTGAAGTAAATCAATCGGAGACTGACAATCATCAGATGGTCTCATTCATACAGGGAATATAGGAAATAGTGAAAGGGACTATAAGGGAAAGGAGAGGAAATGTGTGGGAAATATCAGAGACGGAGACAAAACATGAGAGACTCCTAACTCTGGGAAACGAACTAGGGGTGGTGGAAGGGGAGGTGGGTGGGGGGTGGGGGTGACTGGGTGACGGGCACTGAGGGGGGCACTGGGCGGGATGAGCACTGGGTGTTATTCTATATGTTGGCAAATTGAATTTAAATAATTTTTTTTTTTTTAGAAAAGCAGCCTAAGTAAGTAAAAAAAAATTTTTTTAATGTAGAGCCTAAAAGGACAGAGAGCTTTGTTTGATCTTGTTCCCATTCCCATTCTGCCCATAAAAAAATAATAATAATAATAAATTAAAAATTAAAAAAAAGGGATCCCTGGGTGGCGCAGCGGTTTGGCGCCTGCCTTTGGCCCAGGGCGCGATCCTGGAGACCCGGGATCGAATCCCACGTCGGGCTCCCGGTGCATGGAGCCTGCTTCTCCCTCTAACTGTGTCTCTGCCTCTCTCTCTCTCTCTCTCTTTGACTATCATGGATAAATAAAAATTAAAAAAAAAAAAAAAAAAAAAAGAAAAAAAAAAATTAAAAAAAAAGCATAAGGAAAGACTCCACTTTTCTTCTTCAGCATTGGATAACATGACAGCATTCCACTTTCCATTTAGGTTCTTCTGATACTCTTAGTTTGAAGGGTTAACACACACCCAAAATAGAAACTTAATTATAGGTTTTAGATGCTAAGAGAAAACAATAAAAACTACGGGCTAAATATAAAAACCATTATGAAATTCAAATGTCCTCTCTCTAGCCTCCCCTTAGCAATTTAGGAAAGCTCACTTATAGTACACTGAACCACTTCTACTTTTGCGCATGATCTTGTTTTCAACAAGATAACCAACCAATGCTACTATGGGAGATCTCGGCACAACCTCAAGAAATTGACCACTTGGCATAGGCAATGACATCTCAGCTCCCATTAGGAAGCAGAGCCATCAAATGATCTGTGGGGAGCAGAAATGACTGGATAAATGCAGCTAACACAATTAAGAACCATCATTTGCCCACTCATGGGAATGGCCAGGCTTCTACAAATAGGGTGCCATCTTTGAAGAAAGGAAATCAGACAAACCATTTTTTTCTTTTTTGAAAGCTTTTATTTATTTATTCATGAGAGACACACAGAGAGAGGCAGAGACACCGGCAGAGGGAGAAGCAGGCTCCATGCAGGGAGCCCGATGTGGGACTCGATCCTGGGTCTCCAGGATCAGGCCCTGGGCTGAAGGCAGATGCTCAACCACTGAGCCACTCAGGCGTCCCGTGAAGAAAGGAGATCAGAAGCTGGGTGTAACAGTTCTAGATTTTGAGATGCTGCTTGACTTCTCCATCCTAAAACAGATTAGCTTCAGCTAGGAGAAGGCTTTCAAAATCAAAATGCCATACACAGCCAAGGGCATGTTTCTTCATTAAACTTAAGAGTTTAATTACACTGTTCCTGGAAAGAAAGCAATGATATCATAGAATAGTCGAACCACACATCTCCAGCTTAGAGTGATTCAAGGCCTGAAACTTTTTAGGAGGTGGACAAGTCCATGAAAAATACCCCCAAATGCATTATTTATAGGAAACTCTGCCGGGATTCATTAAAAAGAAAATTCAGTGCCTTCTAGATTTTACTCTTTGATATTCATCATCTTTACAGGTCAACTCAGTGGTATGACAGAGGTGAGAGATGATTCCCCTCCTCCCCAATATTTCTGCAAAAAAGTAGAGGCAAAATCTTGCCAACTTGAGGTTTCCCACTGACTTCATCAAAAAAAAAAAAAAAAAAAAGCCTCAAGCCTGCTTGAAAAGTAGAGAACCAAGTTTCAAGTGAAAACCACATTTCTCAAACATTGGATGAGCCACCATTCAAAGCTACTGCATTTATAACTCCCCAATCCATTTAAGATGCTGGATTAGCAAAGGCAATTTAGTGACCCAAAAAGGAACAGTGTTTTGGATAAAGAGAATACATTGAAGAATTCAATTTAATAAAGATTTCCTTTTAACATTTCTCAAGTTGTTGCTCATCACCATCTTACTTCTAATAATATTTGGATTTGATGTTGTCAGTTTAATTCTGATTGGCCCCTTGGACAACACCTTCCAAAAAAAAAAAAAAAAAAAAGTTAAGGGGCCAAAGAAAAGGGCAATTAATTCTCATGCATTAAGAGAAGAAATCTGTAATATTTGAAAATCTGTTTGATAAAAATCAAAGAGAAATGAAGACTTAACAGCACCGTGGTCATGAGAGGAAGTAAAAGAGAAAACTAGCAGTGCCTTTGTTTTCCTGCTTGCAGAGAGGTGATGAGTATTTATTTGGGTTAATACGCTGTCTTCCTGGGATCCCTGGGTGGCACAGCGGTTTGGTGCCTGCCTTTGGCCCAGGGCGCGATCCTGGAGACCCGGGATCGAATCCCACGTCGGGCTCCCGGTGCATGGAGCCTGCTTCTCCCTCTGCCTGTGTCTCTGCCTCTCTCTCTCTCTGTGTGTGACTATCATAAATAAATTTTAAAAAAAAATAAAAAAAAATACGCTGTCTTCCTGTGAAGTCATCATAGCAGAAAAAGCCAACCTGCATTTGTGTCTACCTACATTCCAAGGCAAGGGCACCAATCATTTCTTGGGTGTTTTCTGCAGTATTACATCATCATCACTACAATCAAGCACTAACTGGGGACGGGTCTTTTCCTTCACACAGCTAACCATTCCCTTGTGATGAGGCTTTTTTTTTTTTTCCATCTTTAGTTTGGTATTTTATTTTCAAAAACAAGAAAGGTTTTTTAACAAATCAGGTTGAGACTTGGTGATGCACCTTCACCCTGCCACCCTTCCAATACTTCTTTTTTTTTTTAATTTATTTTTTATTGGTGTTCAACTTGCCAATATATAGAATAACACCCAGTGATGAGGCTTTTTAAGTATTAGCAAAATGGCCCCAAGCTGTACAGAACTAGAAAAAGTCACTGGAATAAGAAGCATAATTCTTCAAACCACTGTGGCCATAAGTGCCCAGGGGCTCCAGGGGGATAGGTGGGGGACGTGGGGAACGGCCTCATGAAGAGGACAGATGCCCTGAGACAGTTGTCCTGACCTGGCCAGTATCTGATGAGCACCCATGCAGCCCGGTGCAGCACATTCGGAAGTCACATGAAGGAGCTGTGGTGACGCTGGCTGTTTCTCTGGCGACGCTGCTGATACGGAAGCAAGCCCAGCACTCAAAAGACAGAGAGGCTTGCATAAGCAGCCCACTAGGATTCGAATGGTACTTCCCAAACTTTGCCTTGCACACCATCACAAAGGAATCTCCTTAAAACGTAGATCCCGAACAAGCAGGTGTAGGAAGGAACCTGAGTCTCTGCATCTCAAGCAAGCTCCCATGTAATGCTGATGCGGCTGGTGCACAGGCCGCTGTTAGAGAACAGGTGGCCGTTTCTGAGAACCAGGAGCTAACGTATTCCTTTCAAATGGAAAGAAGAAGACACCGTGCCTAGCAGCTGAGTCTCTCTTGGAGCTGCCTCATGGACACCCTCTTCATCATGAGCATGTCCTCTCAATGAGAAAACACATATTTCAGTTTTTTGTTGTGTTGTGTTGTGTTTTTTTTTTTTAAGCTCTATCTATCTGCTTACTTGGTGAAAAAAAAACAACCACAACAGAGCTCAATATTTTAAGGGAGTGCAAACAGAAACATCTCTTTCCCCAGATCTCATAGTAATTATTTGATGGGTAGAAAAAGAGATACAAAGGACTGAGCCCAACCACTGGCCAGTGGTTTACACCGGAGGGATGGAGTTATGGGTAAGTTTTTTTTTTCATCCAATTCATAAATTTCTATTATATTTGAATTTTCACAATGAGCAGCTAGGTCTTTTTAGCCAGAAATTGTAATAAAGATATCGATGGACATAAAGCTTTGAGAGCGCCAGGCTTCCCTCTCTGCCTGGCTGTCTGCCCTACCGTCCTACAAGCATCACCTTCTGCTGCTGTGACCTTATGTATGACCAGCTGGGTACCTGTTGACCAGCTGGGTGGCTGTACATACACTTCAACTTTTGTAAGAAATAGGACAGATCTATCCGTTTCGAAGTTGAAAGTATTAGAATTTGTTTGTTGTCACAGTGCATTCCGTAAATGAATCCGCTTACCCATATCTAATCATGAGTAAAAACAATGCATTCTCACCAGCAATCCCAAATTGGTACTTTCCCTTCTAGCAGTTGCAAAATAATAAAATGGTTCAGGAACTGAACATTTGTATCCAATTTCACTTTTGGCTTAGTTAAGCAAAATCATCATCCCCAAATAAAGGCTTTCGATGTTTCTCAAACAAGTTTCCTTGCTGACACAGCGCTTTTCATAAAATCATACAATGGCCCGATTTTTTTTTTAATGATGCACCATCTCTTTAACAGAAAATTGGGTTATTGATTAGTTGATTATATGCTGCTCGCAAATGCCAACTTAAGCACAAGTAAGGAGATGCTATTGAATGTTCATAACTCAAAGGCTGCAAGATCACACTACATGGTTGCATTATTACCGTCTCCTATTTTAATGAAGACATAGCACAGCACTTTGTTGGCCTAATTTACACGATATATCAAAACTATGTGAAATTTCCTTAACACCACAATGGAAGAGAAATCACAACACATATGTGACTTACAGAGCTTAGCCTGGTTGTTAAGGTAGGGCATTAGCATTCCAAAGCTGTAGTCTGAATGTTAGTCTTTTATAAGGTGGCAGTGAATTTCTTTTCAGAGGAAATTAAAGTGCATGAAGCTGTCTTAAACTTGTTAGTGAAAACTGTGACATTTGAAAACGATTAACAGAAAATTGAATTTTTATTTAGATACTCAATAATCTAGAAGTGTCTAAATAATAAATGGCTCATAGGAAAATACTGCCCATTTGGAGAGGCAAGGTGAATATTATAAAATAACAATAATATAATAATAATAGCAACTACTATTTATCTAGGAATTACAGCATGGATTCCAGAACATGTACTTTGAAGCAGGATTTGAGTCACAGGTCTACAATTTACTAGCATGGAGCCACTGAAAAATCAGCCAACTTCTTGGTGACTTATAAAAGGACATAATCATACAACGAAGAGCAATTAGCTCCTTATTGTTTTACTCTGAGGAGTAAATAACTCAATGTGAGAACACACAGCAGTTAGGTCTGAGCGCAGCTGCAAATGACAGAAACAGAGGCTGAAAGCCAAAGAGAGGTTTGATTTCTCACGATAACAAAAAGTCCAGAAAAGAACTCTCCCAAGATGGTACTGCTGCTCAGAAAGTCATCATGGACTCAAGTGTCTTCTCATTTCCTTCGCTTCATCCTTCGCTTGCCTGAACTAAGAAGGCACAGAAAGGTAGTGCATCTTGTTCTAGTTCTCCCGCTTGGAAACTTCTAGGGCTAAGGACCTAGACTCAAGTCCACTTGACTCAAGATCATACCCTGAGCTCAAACACTGGCTCAATACGTAGAGATCTACCATGAGTAACTTTTAAAGAGAATATACAGTAAAGTACAGTGGTTTTCAAACTTAAATGTGCATAAGAATCCTCTGGAAGGCAGGCCTAAATCCCTATTTCCTAGTCCTCCTAGGCTGCCTGGGGACTCTGATTCAGGTGGTGTATGGTGGAACCTGCACATTTTCATTTTAAGACACAGACGTGTGGGGCTGACGCAACTACACCTTGAGAAACCTGCAGAGATACTAAGCGTTATACAAACACCATCTATAATTCTTAGAATAACGATAAAAGAGTGAAATTATTTTAAAGAGGAAGGAATGAGTTTCATGGGATTAAATACTCTGTTTACCATCTCATTAAGAAATAAAATATTAATATTTAATAGAAATGTTTGGAATGGTTTCAGATTTACAGAAAACTTGTGCTGATACTATAAAAAGTGCTCATACACCCCACACCAAGCTTCCCCCATTAACAAAATATTAATATCACAGTTATAAAAATTAATGAATCAAAACTGACATATTATTATTAGCTGAACTCCATAATTTAGATGTCTTGAGCTTCTCTGCCTCGCTCTCTCTCTCATGAATAAATGAATAAAATCTTTTAAAAAATTAAGATTTTGATGCTAGGCATGTTTTGTTTTAAGTATGTGCACTTTTGGGGAACAAAAAAGTGGGATGTATTTTTTGGTTTTGGTTTTGCACTTGCTTTTGGAAGGTTTCAGATATCTGCTAGTCAGCAGTAGACTGAGTCAGAAGACTTGGGTTTTCCTTACAGAACCTGTAACTTCTGAGTGATCTTAAATAACTGATCACAAGTTTTCATAACCTCACAAAACATGTGTGAATATCCTACATACTTGTTAGAGGTTAGACAATGGATATGAAAGATGCTGGAAAATTTAAGTATTAGAAAAAGGTAAAATATCATCAGCAATTATTAGTTATCAATCATAACCTTCTATGGCCGAGTATTTGAGTAGAAAGAACAAAAGAAGAACTAAAATTCTTCTAAAATTCAGCTGAAAATTCTGAGCTGGGCTACCTGCACTCTAGCTGTAAAATGTAGAGAAAGTCTTCTACGAGCTAGCTAACACCTGCTATCCATTAGTAATAAAGGATGTTGGCATCCTGAACCAAAGTTTTCTATACATCTTAAAACTGTGCTGAAAAGAAAAAGATGGAAACATTGATTTCCAGCACAGACTTCCAGCAGTTCAGGGGTGTAAATATGCTTTCTCAGCCACTCGATCTCAGAGTTCGAACTGTGGTGTGGGATGGCATCTGTCTCTTCCTGAGCATCACGTCCCTCTGAGACCTCCCTAAAATTATTAGGTAAAGCCTTGCAGGCAAAACCTCTTCATTCTAAAATTACATTATTTATGCTGCCAAGTATACTTCTCAGGTGACCTTGTCACTTTTCTCTCCCTTTTAGTCCCAGGCTATCACAGATCTGTTGGGAAAGACGCCAGTCAAGGAGCCATTGCTGGTGATGAGAAGCGGCCCATGGCACAGAGGTGGCTGGCTCTTGAAGTGAAGCGCTCGTCAGCCTCCCTCTTTTTTCCCAGAGCCCAAACACGGACAGAGCCATGTCCACATAGAAATACCCTTTCTAAAAAAACAAAACAAAACAAAACAAAAAAAACCTAAAGAAATACCCTTTATGAGCTTGGCCACCAGGCTCAATTCCTCTTCCTATTCTCTATCTTCACTCCTCACTCATTCAGTTAATAATGTTCTATCTTGTGATCTGCTTTTTCTTTTCTTCTTTTTTTTCATATTTAAACTGCCCATGTCTTATTTCCCCAAGCATTCCGTTAACTCTATTAGAACAGTGCTGGTGGGTTCTATGCTTTCTACATCTATCGTAGGAGCCAACAAATGCAGTAAATCAAGCATGATCTCAATAAGTGTCTGTTGAATGAATGCATAAACACAGAAACAGCTAAGTGCACATTGTGTCAAGAACTGTGCTAATTCTTTAGGGTTATGCATTAAAAAAAATAATAACCCACACAGTATAGAATTGATGAATCACTATGCTGTACACATGAAAGTAATATAACACAGTATGATAACTATACCATAAAAATAAATAAAAAAAATAATAAATTGTAAATAAATAAATAAATAAATAAATAAATAAATAAATAAAGTTTTAAAAACCCAAATGGCAATGGTTTTCCTGACTTTAAAGATGAGGACTCTGAGGTATAAAGAGAGTCAAAGAGTTAAATCTGGGCTCTGCAACGTGTACAAAAATGTCTCATGCCATTCATTCTTGGATTTGTAATTTGGGGGTGCAGTTACTTTCTCTGGGACCCTGTTTGATCATCAGTACAATGGGAGGGTCATCTTAAACAACTGCTGAGGTCCTTTCCTGTTTAACTGAGGCTATGAAACACACAAAGTATTGACCTTTTCGACCTTTTCTCTCTGGGTGACTCTCTTATCTCCATCCTCTTGTCTTGGCTTCCACTGACTTCTACTAAACTAGCATTTTAAGTCTTTGGTTCATGCCAATTCTCAGGGAATGATCCTTCTCAGGAAAACACAGAACCTATCTCTGGGAACATTATGCAGGAAATAATTATTCACCTATCTTATTCTGTTCCATTCTCATATATGTGAGTTGACAAATGCCCCAAATGCATTAGTAACAAAGCCTGATGAGAGCAAATTCTATAGACTCATCCTATCATACCACATATCATGCTCATCACATCATACCACATATCAGCATTTTAATATTTGCAATATTTCCTTGATTTTAGATTTTTCACAAGAACTTTGTAATGTTGTCAGTAAAATTAGTAATAGTGTCATGTCAAGAAAAAAATCAAGCAAAAAGAAGGAGAGAGGGAAAAGGAGAATAAATTTCTCTACTTAAAAGCAGGGTACTCTGAAATTGAACACAGTCTTAGCTAAACTTTGTATGGCTTGTGCACAAGAATAACTTCAGATTCTGTGTAAACTTCAGAATAATCATTATATGAAAATCAATTCATTTATGGTTATTTATTGAATGATTAATATGCACCCAGAACAATGAAACACAGAAGTTTTAAACATGACTTCTCCAATAAATACATTATCCTCCTATCTCCAAAAGACATCCCGATAATGAAAACAAGCTGTTTCTGAAAGGTTTTTCAGTTTTGCTGTTGTTGTTTTGTTTTGTTTCCCCCATGGGGTTTTTGGCCAGGTGGCTAGCCAAAAGAAAACAAAACAAATAAAAACACATCATCAGTTTGAGACATCAAGTTTGACTTTAGCATTCGGTTGGAAGGTAAGAACTGGATGAGCCACATATGATGGCCAAGGGTACAAATTGTTTCTAAACCTCCAAATGGGCACCCATCTTCTCTGGACTGTTGGAACAGCTCCCCTTAACATGCCTTGCCACCATGCCCTATCTCTTCCTCTTTCTAGCCTACAGCATGTTGTCTACAAGAGCAATGAACTGCTGACTGCCCTTCGAAATTTCTCCTAGTCCCATCTCCACCCAGGTACTTAATTTAGGGTGACCAACCATTCCAGTTTACCTGGGCCAGTCTTCTTGTTAATAAAGTCCTGTTTCCTTGTAAACTGCTCAGTTCCAAAATAATGGGAACAGTTGGCACCCTATAAATGCTGCAGCAACCAGGACCAGGGCTGTGATGCTCCCTTACAGTCCTATATTTTCCTATGTCCCACTCTCACCACCTATGATCTTGTTCTTCCTCTATTCCTTATATTTTTCCTAAAGCCTGGTTAAATTATCTCTCCTAAGCTATAGGGTAGGAAACACATTTTTTTTTCCTCCCTGAGAGGCTGTGTCACCCCTCTATGAATAGAATTTTACTCTGGGGGGAGGGAGAGAAGAACCAGCAGCCTTACATAACCTTTCACAAAGCTCTACTCATTCTCTACCGGGACCAGAAAAGGGCCTACAGTTCATGAGCTAAGCAGAAACTTCTCCTACCAGGAGGAACACTAGTGATTTTCATTCAGATTGATCTAATCTGCACAGCTGAGCCCCCACGTTCGCTTCTTGTACAGTCTGACTTGGAGCATGCCAGCTAAAGCTCCTCTGTCTGCCAGCAGTGCGGAGCAAAAGCCTCAAAACCTCTCACTGAGCTTTCTGCCTGTACAGCTTTACTCTCCAAAAACCTCAGTTATACCCTCTTTTCCCCTGCACAGAAGCCCAGGGAGATGAGCACTTGGGCTGTACCATGGGCTGAAGACAGGTCCCAATCACAGGGCAAGATTCAGCACCGGGTCACCCTTCACAGTATCACTCTGAGCACGCATGTATGTGTTGTTAGCATCAGACTTGAGACACAGAGGAGGGAGGGTTAAAGAAGGATCCAGGGTTCCCATGTCCCTTTCACGGGCCTGCCGTCTCCCCTGAGCCTAAGTATTTTTAAGGAGGAAAGGGCACAGAAAGGGGGGACAAATAGGAAATGATAATCAGGAGACCCTTTTAAAATGTGGCTTCTTTTCTGGAGCACTGATGAGGAAAGAAGGGGGAAAGGCTGATGCAACACCTAAAGAACATTTTCAAGGTGTTTTCGTCTCAAGAAAAATGAAATATGTCATGGCCAAACCAGAAGACTCCAATGTTGGCATCGTTTGCCATTGCAAGACCAGCTCCTGAAGTCAAACCCCTACAAAGAGGCTTCAAACTAACTAAAACTAACCTAGTATGGCTGAAGCATTTCCCCATCGATGTCTTACAAGGAAATAGAGCAAGGGTAGTTTCCTCAGTGGGTTTTCAGTGTCCTCAGTCACCAGGGATTCTAATTCAGTAAGTCTGGGTATGGCCTAAGCTTCTGCATTTTGTAAAAGCTTCCAGGAGTAACAAACACTGCTGGTCCATGGGCCACACTTTGAAGAGCAAGGCCCAAGGACACTGCTTCTCAAAACTGGTTGTACTTTGGAATCACCTGAGGGGATTTAATAACTACTTATATGTTAGGCCTCATCCCACAGAGTCTATATTAATTGGTAAGAGGTAGGGCTAGGCTTTGATACACAGCCAAGGGGAGAGCCCTTTCTCCAGAGAGAAGATCTATGGGACAAATTATACCTAGCACTACACATTTAACCAAGCCCATGCTAGCTTCCGAGTGGCCATGCCGAGCAGATTGCAAGAATCAATGGGTCTGCAGAGAATGGATGTGGTTCATCAGGGAGTTAATGGAGGAAGTGAATTTGGATGAGGAACCCACCTGAGGTGTGTTACATGGGGTCAGATTTGAGCAGTCCTGCTCTGTGTCAGGTCTAACTCAACTGACCCTTTTAGCTGCAGCAAAGGCAGGGACCATGGCCTTCAAAACCCTGGCCCCCACACTAAGCACGGGCTGGATTTCAAAACTGCAATTGGAGTCTATCTTATTTTATTTCTAATTCCTTAAAATCAATAAAATTGAACAGGGTTCTAGGGTGGCCTGCCCATGTCTGTGAAATTTTCTATTTAGGAAGACTATCCCAGCATAAATCTAGCCCATATTAAGATAGTAGTAAAAATAGTATTTACAGAATATTTATTGTGGAGACTTGACTAGTCATTTTTTTTTTTTTAAGCTAACTGTTGAAGTGAGTTTATCTCCAATTTAGAGTTGGAAAAGAGAGACTGGTTTTGTCTCCATTTCATAGATGGGGAAGTCAAGGCCAAGCCCACTCGCTAGCAGGGTTTCCTCCCTAGGTTGCACTACCTCTCATCATGACCAAAGACCACATGTAGGACGACGCAGTGACTCTTTTGCAACCTGCAGCAATGGAGGAAACATTGCAAGCTCAGTGACTTCTAAATGAGCTGTAACTTAAAGCTAAGAGAACACTCATCCGTGTTTTTAAGACACAGTAATGGAGAGAAATATTTATGAAAAGAGCATACTGACACAATAATCTGGGGAAAAAATCTTAGCTTCAGTTTTTTTTTTCTTTTTTTTTTTTAATTCAGTAAGAGTGATCAAGCACACATTTCAAAGGAGACCACAGAAAAAAGAAACATCACCATGACAATTCTACGTATATAGAAAAGGTGAGGTTTTGTCTCCCTCTAAGCAGCGATAGCTTCCCAAGGGGAAGTAACCTGTTACACGCGTTTATTAACAATCATTTATGCATTTGCTAGCTTTTTATATTTGTTGAAGTTCCTTTCCTTTATCACACTAGGGATGTCCACACGAGCCCATAAGGTATTTCCAGACACACAGGATAGGTTCATAAATTCACCCCCAAGAGGTAATAACGAAAATCAGGACAAACACTGCCTATGTAATTTGCTTAAATTTTTACATGATCATGCTGAGATTAGAAGAAGGTTTTTGTCATGAACTCATTTCAATCCTTTCAACCAATATATCGCATACGAGAAAGAGGATCCAAAAGTATTCTCCAGCCTCAGCTAAACCATTATAATGTTCAGTTTTCCTGGCCCTGGATACACTGATCTTCCTTAGGTTCACTATGCCTCCTCCCACCACAGGGTCTTTGGACTCATTTTTCTTACCTAGCCTTCTCTTCCCTGCCCCTCTCAAACATTCCCTCTTTAAGTTAACTCATTCTTCAAATGTCAACCCAAAATTTTCTCAGGGAGGGCTTCTTTAACATACAATCTGAGTCACTCTCCCACAATACTTTTTTTTTTTTTTCAAAACCTTATCTCATTTGAAATGATGGGTTAATATATGTATTTGATTAGCATTTTCATTCAAGGCTCAAAATTCCATAAGCCTTAGCACCGTGCCTGGCACACACTCAATAAATAAGAGTGGGTCATGGAAGTTTAGTGGGTCATGGATGTATTTCTATCAACAGGCTGTCTGATATCTACTAGGAATACCTCCAATATCTTCATTCGTAGCATACCTATAGCCTGGTATGAGTCCGACTGACAACTGTTTACCTGCCCTCCTTTTAATTTTCCTTCTCTTTTGGCCAATCAATCTAAAAATACAAGGATGAATGCATTGGCTCTCCCATCCCATCTGGTTAATATTAATATATTAATGTTATAATGCATAAACACTGTAGTTGACATTTTTTCAGAGTCAGCCTCACTTTGTGCTTCTTTTTTTAATGAGTACTTCATTCTGCCTTGTATGCTGTTTGGCTCTGTCCAGGCCCATCACCTTCATTTGATGACAAACCCTTGGAGGGCAGAAACACAGTTAAGACTTTCATTTAATTCACTGTAACCCATAGCAAATGCTCGGTAACTATTATATTGAATCAACTTCTTGATCTTATTTGAGCGTTATGACACCTCAATGATTGTATTAAGCACTGATAGTCCTCTCTATCAGATGAGAGGGAGATGAGAACACAGATTTGAAGGGAGACAAGTATGTACCCATGAATGACGACTATCCAGTAAGTTAAAGACTATGCTAAATCTGTTGGTTCCAATATATGCCTTGGGAGAGCCTACTTAGACGAGAACATTAATTTGGGGGCTCTTGATTACCAGAAAGACATTAAAAAAAAAAAAAAACTAGAGGGAGTCCAGGTAAGAAAAATAAACATGATTAAGCTTCTGGAGGGGGTGTGAAGAAAGACTAAAGAAATTAAATAGTTGTAGTCTGGTCAAGTAAAGACTAAGGAGGGAAAACAAGAATGATTTGAGGCTAGAATGACCTAACATGCTTCCTCATAGAAGAGGCCGACTGCCACTGAAAAGGGAAAATAGAAAATAGGGAGCTGGGTGACAGGAGCAATGGGAATCACATTTAGAACAGGACTATCTAGGATGAAGTACAAAATAAATTTTTAACATTAAGAACTGATATGCTGCTGAGAAGTTTCCCAAGGGAAACAGTGAACAAACCATCCCTGGAGATGTCTCAAACTGGAGAGAGAAAATAACTAGAAATTGTCCTGCAGGGAACAGCCTCGCCCAGACATTAGACATGAAAGGGAAATTGCAGATTTTCTCATTTATATTCTCCTGAGATCCCACAGGCTGAGAAAAGATGTGGCAACAATGGATGGAGAACTCTGGGTCCAGAGGGTTTGCTCAGATGTCTCTGCCTTGGTTCACATCTCTAATGAGTCAACACAGAGGCAAGGGCAACACACCAGCGAAGCCACTGCTGGCATATCTATTGCTTCATTTCATCCAGGGCCCTTCATTAGCCTGTCCCATGGGAATTGGTGAAACAATTATGAACACAAAAACTGGGAGGTGTGCAAGCATGAGAGCTGTCTGAAACCCAGAGTCATATATGTGACTCTGTGATCCTGGGCTTAGTATTTTATCATGCTGTTAACATACCCAAGTTCAGATGGTCAGGCTACCGTTTTAACTCAGACTCCTCTCTCCCCTTGTAACCATGTGATTCAGTTGTCCTTAGGTTTCACCATATTCAGAAGATTATTCATCAAATTAAACCTGGCATCCCAGCATCCTGCTTCCTTATAAGCGATATGCAGCAAAGACCAAACAAACAGGGGAAGGCAGGACACTGACAAGGCAAAAGTTGCTCTAGATGACCAATAATTTCAAGTGGCTAAGGATCTGTTTTCCATTTGGAAGGTATTTAAGGAAAATCTGTGCTAAAATAAGCATGATATAGTATCAGGCAATAACCTCCCAAAAGTCAAGACTACAGATAACATCTAAGCCTAGTTGCTTAGCAGGAAAAGCAGAATAACTACTGATAATATTGATGCCTCCAAAGCTAATGGTTGTTCAGTTGGAGAAATAGAATCAAAGAATTATCTGGCTCAGATCATAGATGGCCACTAAATTAATGGGGAAAAAACGTTCACCTTATTAGCAATCAGGGAAATGCAAATTAAAAGCACAGTGAGATGCTAATTTATATCCACCAGATGAGGGCAAATTAAACATATGACAATACCAAATACTGGTGGAGATATGGGGCAAAAAAGGCTTTCCTATGATCCTGGTGGGCGTTTCAATAGATGAAACTTGTCATGGACTCCACAGAGTAAAGATGCCCTTTCTGTGCCTTAGCAATTCCACTCCTATTTATGTACCCTAGATATGATGGCAAATTTGTTTTGGGGAACATGTACAAGAATGCTCACAACAGCATTACTGGCAATAACAAAATATTTCTCAAAAGTCCATCAATGATAGATTAAGGTGTGATTAATTAATATCATGATTATTAATATCATCATTAATTAATATTATAAGGTAAAGAAAGCAATTGAAATACAGCAATATACATCCTCGATTCTCATATGAATCTCAAATATTTAACATTTAGCCAAAATGCAAATCAGAGGAGACCACATATGTTACATTTATTTCATAATGGTCAAGTACAAGCAAAGCAAAATAATATGCTGAAGATGCATATACATATGCAGCAAAACTATAAAGAAGGCAAGAAACTAAGGGACATAAAATTAAGAAAATTGCTGATGGGTACGATGGGTTATTTGTTTCATTATAATTATTGTTATCATGATCATCAACATATTAATTATAGGTAGCATTGTATGTACAGGGTAGTTCATAAAAAATCGTGTAATGTTGAAACTAGTAACGTAATTAAAAGTATGTAGTCTACACCCTCATTTAACAAGGGAATACAAGTCGCACAAAGAAAAATGGCAACTAAAGTAATACTGGATTTCAGAAGTGTTTGCGAACCCATTAGTTTAAACCAATTAGCTCTTATTTCCTCTAATGAAGGACTCAGGTCCCGATTTAGAATCTCTTTTATTTTAGACAGAACTGCAAAAACAAACCAACGAACAACTCAGTTCCCTATCTCTGAGAAAATCAAGAGTAGAAAAATAAGAGAACTAACTTTGAAGAAGTCTTACAACAGAAAGAAGTTCCAGCGGGACACATGCAAATAGATAAAATGCATTTTATAAATCAGTTAATAAAAGTATGAACACAAAAGCAGCAACCCATGGCCACTTGATGGAAAAATAAACAGCCCTGCATGGTGTAATATCTTCAGAAATCACTGCTGTAATATCAGATAATATACTAACTGTGTCACAGTGATGCCTTGGATCTATTAAAGAAAGATTATATTATATCCTACGTCCTTAAAAGACGGCCAAGTGAGGAAACAGATTTAAAGACTATGGAAAACTAAGTAAATCTAAAAAATGTTGCCATTTAAGCAGCAACGTCCATTACTGAGAAAACTGCCACAGGTAAATAACGTTTATATTAACTGTTTAACTCCTTTGTTCTCTTATAGAAATAGAAATGCTATTATTTTACATTATAGATATGTAAAAGCATATTTAAGAATATCTTTGACACTAGAATCATGTTGGCATTATAAGCCCTGTTAGGTCAAAATGTACTAATGAGTTGGTATTTTCATTACACCGCATCATAAAGATTAATTCAGTGGAACATTTTTGTCCCGGATACTCTCAAGAGTAGCCTTCTAGCAAGAACCAATCTTTAAAGGATGCGCAAAGGACAAGGGCAAAATCCCCAAACCGAAACACATATACCTGTTAAGTCCCATCATAATGACCACAAGCAACATGCAGAAGCTTCCTCCCTGGAAACGGGGATGACCGAGTAAGCATGAAGTCACAGAATTTGGACGTGTGAAATTACGCTGAGGGATATCCTGAAAATAAGATGTGAGTTACGGGCACTGGGCTCAGGGAATTTAGCAGAGAAGAGAAACTGTCCTACCCAAGTCAGGTTATAATAATAGACTTTAAAAATGTGATCAATAAATATGGAATGATTTGTGTGTTTTCTGGTTGAACTTTCCCCCCAAGAAATGAAAGCTGTGAATAATACGGTTGTTTGGAGCTATTTATAAAAAGCAACAGGCACTAGCATCACCATTGGCAAACTACCATCAATAGTGGGGGGGAGAACACTTGACTGTACACATTACGTATTTCTAAATTATACCGCCAGAGTCCAGGCGTATATAAGCCACCAAGGAAAACATATTTGCTAAACAGTCCAGTGAAAGGGGCCCGGTTCTGCTAACCGCAGGCTAAAATTTGTCAAAGAACTTGAGGGCACTATAGTAATTTTGATCATCAATCAGCCAACCTGTATTTCCGCGCGTTAGTACAGAGCTAAACCAGAGAGAGACACAGAGGATAAGGAATCAATAACCCCACCGTGGGAGGAAGCAAAAGTGTGGCTCTAAATTGCACTGCAATTTACCTGAGTGCTGCAATTATAAAGGTGTATAAGAATTTGCATTTTATTTTATTTTTTTGCTATTACCTACTTGGCATATGTAACATGCAATTTTATCTTGCACATTTCTTTTAATTGGTCTACAGGGAAAATAATCTGGGTTGTTCGTCCTGTCTTATCGACAAGTTGAACATCCGCTTTACTCCAGGTCTTGTTTGGAAGAAAAATATGGGTCACTGCCCTGCTACGGATATTATACTACTACTAAGAGCTGCTTTGACCTCTGTTAAGTAGCAACTTTGAAGAAAATTAAATTAACTCCAACATTTTCTTAGAGCTGATGAGCTCTAGAACCTCATTAACACTGGCTGAAAGGCCACTAGTCAGAGCCTCCTATGCTAAGAGCACTACTTAGCCGTCTTCAGAGCCCAATTTAACTCTCTACTGAAAGAAACATGCACAAAAATTCAAAAATCCATCTTTAAGGCAAATCCCCATGACCCTGCAAAGTATAATACCGCGTTTTTAAACACGGTCCCTTTGGATCCAGAGCCTGGATTCATGGTAACAAAGCCCCTCCGGGGTTGTATCAAGAGAGGTAGTAGTACTGATGCCACATAGTTTAAAGGCGAGAGCCGCCACCCTGAGAGACAGGCCGGAGAGCGGCAGGCAGGCCGCAGGCAGGCTGCAGAGCAATGCGCGTCGCGTCCGTGTTACTATATCATCAGTCGGTGCCTTTCAATCAAGAGCAAGTGAGGTCCCAGGCTATGACTCATTAAGGTGTAAGTGCTGTGACAATTCATGAAACTCTTCAATCCTCCTCTGGAGCATTGTAATGAAAAAACAGGGAGAATTAAAAAAAAAAAAAAGAAAGAAGAAAGAAAGAAGAAAAAACGAAAGAAAGAAAGAAAGAAAGAAAGAAAGAAAGAAAGAAAGAAAGAAAGAAAGAAAGAAAGAAAACTCCACATTTACATTTTAGGTATTGTAAATGCTCCCAGTATCTATCCTGGCATTTTAGGGATCACATTATGTTTCCAGAACCAAGGGACTTTTTATCTTTGGCCAACTAATCAAGTAATCCTCCGTGGGCTTATGCCATTCTTCTTCTTCTTCCATAGAGGCTCACCAAGATTTCCTGGAATTTACGTTCACAGCTAATCTGAGAGATTAACGCCTGAGGTAGATCAATCCGTCACAAAGGCATCCTTTGAGCTGGGAGCCCTGTAACAAACACCAAAACAGGACAATGTGTCCCTAACTTGATGCCAGTTCTTGAGAGCCATATGGGCTTTGGCCGCAGAAAGCGGGAAGACCCAGAACCAGGCAAGAAAGGCTCACTGGCTAGTGAAGTCCCAATAGTTTCCAGAAGTGTCCTTAGGTGATCGGCACTGTTTTAATTCAGCCGAGTGTCACACATTTGGAAAGGTGGCAATCCCCTCTGCTCTGTGCGTGCATGATCATGTTTTAACTTAAGAGAGAACCAGAAAGAACTCTAATGTTTCCCAATAGAGTTGCTCTGGCCGGAGGAAGCATGTGGAGGAAGGTTTTTGCACGTGCAGTTTAGGGTAGCAAATTCTCCAACAAATATCTGCTACAAAATGTAACCGTAGGGCCCGTCTTCCATGGGAAGACATTCTATTCGGACGTCGGTGCTGCCTGTAGATGTGTGGCACCATCTAAAGATAAAGAGTGGTCTGACCGAGAAGTCAAGAATTAAATCAGGGCTGCTCTCTAAAGGAGGGAGATGGTACTAGGTGACCCCACCGTGAGCAGCGAAAAACACTCGGGGAGCAAATCACCCGCGTTTGAAGACTCTTAGATTATTGGATGAACCAAAGAAGACACCGAGCCAGAGAGGAAAGAATACTTCCTCCTATAAAAGATGCTTTGCGGATAGAGTGCTGGGATCCCTCTGGAAGATGCATCGCCATCCCCTCCTTCTCCAGAAACAAGTAAAAAAACATCCCTCTCCTGCCCAAGAGTCACCTCCCCAAATCTCTTGTCAAGGTTCCCATTTCCGAGAAAACCAGTCTACAGGCCCCCAAATACCCTCTACGCCAGGAGAGGCTTCCAGCAGAGCTTCACTGAGGAATTTAGGGAAGATTAAAGCTCTGTCTTCAATGAAAACAACAGGGAAGTTTGCTGAGAGGTTAACTTGCCAGAGAATAAATGCAAGTGCTGCGCACTGCGAAGTTCTAGGACGCCCCCCCCCCAAGAAAAGGTGCCCATCAGCAGCTCAAGGCAGCCCAGCTTGCAGGAGCTGTAAAGCACGTGCCCTGGGCCCAACACTCACCCAGAACACATGTGGTGGCCGGTCCACGGGCCTCCTAGGTCTCAGGGGAACTGCTGCTGCTGTGACAGGTCGCTGGTGAGGGATGCTGGCCCAGCCCCAGGGGACTGGACACAGGACCACCCTGTTCCCCCCAACGGAAACCCCAGGGGGGCATCTGCTCTGCTGGGGCTCAGGGGTCAGGAGGGGTGGAGCTGGGGGCAGCGAGGCCTCATTTGACTATGTCCAAACCACACAAACCCCCATGGGTTTTTTGGTCCAGAGAATGTGACCCAGACAGGCTCACCTTAAACTAACCCGCACTCCATAACGTCCAGCATCCAGAAGTTTCCTCTCCCCCAAGATCCCCACACTCTACTTGGAGCTTGTGGCTCCCCTGGAATCCACCTAAGGCCACCTAAAGGCCACCACCGTCCTCCAGCACCTAGTGCTCGCCCCTAGGTACCCTCTTGTGGGTCACAGGCCGCATCAACCGTGCAGCAGGGTGGGGCTTGGCCCGGGAAGCAGGAGGCACCGGCGCCCCTGCTAGGGCCCCAGGCTAGGGCCCCAGTGCCTGAGGTGCTGCGCAGGGACAGGCCGGCCAGGCAGGTGGCGCCCAGGGGGCACCTGCTACTTGCCCTTCCTCGGTGACCCCACCCGAGAAGCCACCAGGCAGGGAAGCGGGGGACCTGAGTCAGCGCCCAGCCCCGGAGCAGCCCCGGGGGAAGGGGGTCCCCCCCCCCCCGCAGCAGCCGCCCAGGGCGCCCCTGCCAAGGCCACTGGCTCCCCAGGACGAAGCCAAAGTGAAGCCCGGACAGCGCGGCGGCCCCGCCCTGCGAGTGCGGAAACTTGGGTAAATGGAACTTGGAGCTCAGCACCCCGCAGCCGCCCCAGGCCGCGGTCACCCCGCAACGGCTCCGCGGCACTTGGGCGTCCCCACAACCCGCCCCGTCCAGTTTCTCCCCAAGGACCCGCGTCTCCCTCCCCGGGCGCCGCGCCCCTGCCCCTGCCCCGCCTCTGGGGTCCCCGCCTGGAGGGAGCCTCAGGGTGCGCGGTGCCCAGCGCACCTTCAGGGGGAGGGAGGGGGGAGAGGGAGGGAGGGACCTGGAGAGGGAGGGAGGGGAGAGGGAGGGAGAGAGAGGGAGAGAGGGGGAGAGGGAGGGAAAGGGGGAGAGGGAGAGGGAGGGAGGGACAGAGGGATGGAGACAGGGGGAGAGCGGGAGGGAGGGACAGGGAGGGAGGGACAGGGGGAAGGGGAGAGGGGGAGAGGGGGGAGGAGGAGGGGGAGGGAGAGAGGGAGGGAGAGGGAGGGAGAGGGAGGGAGGGATAGAGGGAGGGGCAGAGGAGGAGAGGAGGGGGAGAGAGACAGGGAAGGAGGGAGGGAGAGGGAGGGGGCCGGGAGGGAGGGGGCCGGGCTGCCTGTCGCGCAGATGCAGCTGGAGGCGCGTCCACACACTCGCGGCTCCCGCTGGCGCGCCCGGTGCGGCCACACCACAGGCGAGCGCACACACGCGCACACACGCGCACACACGCGCACACACGCGCACACACGCGCACATGTACACACACATGCACACACGCACATGCACTGACACGCGCACACGCAGCCCTCCCTCTCGGGCTCTGCTGCTCCGCCGGCCACAGGAGGCCGAGGGTCCCGTCGGCGTGGAGCCCGGACTGGGGGCCCCCGCGCTGCCCGAGCCCCGCGCCCCGAGAGGCGCTTCTCCGGCGGCTTCGCAGCCCGGGCGGCCCGGCGCTCGGCGGCCTCGGGGGTCGGGGCCGGGGGTCGGGGCCGGGGGTCGGGGTCCGCGGTCCGCGGTCCGCAGCCCGGGCCGGCGCGGTCCGCGCGGTGCGCCCACGGCCCCCGAGCCCGCGCCCGGCCGCAGGCGCTCTCCTCCGGGGGGACGCGCGGGGCCTCGCCGCGCTCCCCGAGCCCCGCGCCCCGCGCCCCGCGCCCGGGGGTGGCGCCCGTCCCCCTGCGCTGCCCCTCCCGGCCCGGAGACCCGGATCGCGCCCCGGGGCCGGCGCGTGTGTCCGGCAGCTGCGCCGCCGAGCGCCAGGGCACCCGGAGTTTGCAAGTATCCCGGGGACGCGGGGTCGCTCCGCTCGGTGCCCGGCGCCGCGGCGACCAGACCCCAGCACAGGACCCGCCCGCCCCGGCCCCCGGCCCCCGGCCCCCGAGCCCCCCGAGCCCCGGCCCCGCCACCGGGAGCAGACCGCAGCCGCACGCGCGCCGGAGCCCGCGGACCACCGGCCGCCCCCGCCCCCGGGCTTCCCCGGAGCGCCCCGACGCCGCCCCCCGCCCGCTCCCCCGGCCGCGGCTCCCCTCCGTGGGCTCCGGGCGCCGGGGCGCAGCCGGGTCCCCGCAGCCGCAGCCCGGCCCCGCCGCCCGCCGCCCGCCCGCCCGCAGCGCCGCGCACCAACTCCGCGCCCCGCGCCCCGCGCCCCGCGCCCCGCGCCCCGCGCCCGGCCCCGGGGACGCCGAGTCCTCCGGCCGCTCCGCAGCCGCGGGCGCACGGGCGGCGGGGCCGGCGGAGCCCCCGGGCGGCGGGGGCGGCGGGGCGCGGGGCCGGGCGCGGGGAGAAGAAAGGAAGGACCCTTACCGGCGGCTCGCGGGGGCGCGCTGAGCAGGGTCGCGGCGAGGAGCACAAAAGCCAGCCCGGGGGCCCGGACGCGGCCGGCGCTCGTCTCCATGCTTCAGCCACAGCTTCGGGGCCGAGGTCCGGGGCCGCGGCGGCGCTCACACTCATGCACCCGGCCCCGCGCGCACACATGCACACTCGCGCCGAGCCCCTCGGCCGCCGCCGCCTCCTCCTCCTCCTCCTCCTCCTCCTCCTCCTCCTCCTCCTCCTCCTCCACCGCCCCTGCGCCTCCTCTGCCTCCTCGCGCGTCCGCCCGCAGGCTCAGCAGCCGGAGCGCGCAGCCAAAAGTTCCATCCGGTGCCGAGGCGCCGAGCTCGGTGCAGCCTCGGAAAGTCCCTGGGGAGCCGGCGCGGGGCTGCGGGTCCGGGGAGGGGTGCGCGGGGGCGAGGCCGCCCGGTCCGCCGCGAAGTTTCCGGGGAAGGACCGGCCCGGGCGCCCCCGAGAGCCCGGGGCCCGAGCGCCGAGAGGCGGGTGGCTCACTGGCCGCGGGGCCGCCGAGCCCGAGGAGCGCGGAGCTGCCGGGGAGGCGGGGCCGGGGGGGGCGCGGCCCGCAGCTGCCGCGCGCCCGGGTGTCGGCGAGCAGGGATGCCCTCTGTGGGCCGCGCGCGGGAAGGGAAGCACCTGCGGCCGCCCCGCCTCGGGGCCCCAGCGCCCGCCGCCCCCGCGGAGCCCGTGCTGCGCGAGGGAGGCCCGGCAGGTGCAGGGGGGGCCGGGGGGGTGCAGGGGTCCGGGGGGCCGTGCGCCCTCCTCCGCCCGCCCGCCTTCCGCGCAAGAGAATCCTTCCAGCTGCAAAGAATCCGCAACCCCAGCTCCCCATCCCCGGGACACGGGGGGAAACTGAGGCTCCGGAGCGCGCAGACGGGGCCCGGCCACGACCGCTGGGGTCCCCCGGGTCTCCCCGGCCCTCGCCCGTGGGCTCAGCTGGGCACCCCCCAAGCTCCCCCGGAGGCCCCTGTCCTCCAGGGCTGTCGGTCCCCTGTCCCCTTGGAAGAGGGACAGAAACGGGTAATTGCAAGAGCCCTACGATGGGCCACCTGACCGGGCTGGGGTGCCCCGTGAAGGGGGGGCGGGGGAGCCCTCCCCGGAAATGGTTTCAAGCCCACGGCCTTGGCGCATCTGCGCTCCCTTGCAGGGCCTCAAGCCCGTGGCTCCCGCACCACGTGTGTGCAATGCCACACACCACAGGCTTTTGCTGAATAAGTGAACTTACAAATGAATGAATTCGCTGAGGAAGGATGAGGAGAGAAACGCGTCCCCGGTAAAGCTCAGCTACAGGTTCTCCCCAGTCCCAGGTCTCCCCAGGACTCCTGGGGACCCCCACATCTCCCAAAAGCACTCAGCACCTTAGCCACGGGTGAGGCCCTCAGGGTGCAGGCTCAGGACTTAGGGTTTACTCGTGGACTCTATAGTTGAGAATGTGCAGGAGGGTTACCCTCAGCTCAATTCAGAGCAAGCAGCCTTTCCTGGGTCCGTGGATCTTCCTGGGAGGTCCCTGCTGACAAAAGTCCAGGAGCCCATGAATATCCTGAAATTTTATTTATAAACCATGCGCTTCTGTGCACTTTTTTTTTTTTTTTTGACTTCCTGGGGAGGGAATCTTTAGTTTTCATTAGATGCACAAAATGAATTCAAGTATGTCCCCGGCCAAAATGATAAAAGAGCCACTGGATTAGAAAGTATGGTGTGAGGGAAGAGTTGCAATGTCTTCCTGGAGAGAGGCATCCAGTGCTCTGGTCTCCCCCAGGCGTCGGAGCGTAGCAACCCAAAATGGTCACTGCTGTTCAAACTCCATTAGGGGGACACTGCTAGTCTAGCACAGTGTGACTAGTGATAAGTGGCCCTTAGGAACAGCCCTTGACTTTGGTACCCTGAGTAGTCCAAGGCATCTGCCCACGGACCGATGAGCTTCTAAAAAGATCATCAGCTTCTCTTCCTCCAAGAGACCCACTGGGTTCCACAACTACTTCTGACGGTTGCTCATACCTGCTTTCTCAGTATTCCCTCCTTCTTAAAAAGATGACTCCGGGTTCCTGGGTGGCTCAGTGGAGCATCCGCCTTCGGCTTGGGTCATGATCCATGATCCCGGTGTCCTGGCATGGAGCACCAGGCGGAGTCAGGCTCCCTGCTCAGTGGGAGTCTACTTCTCCCTCCTTCTGCCCATGAGCTCTCACTCATTCTCTCTCTCACTCTCAAATAAATAAAACCTCTTTAAAATCTTTTAAAAATTAAAAAAATTATCAAATGATGACTCCAGCTTGACTTCAGAGTCTCTTCTTGGAAACACTTCGATTTTCTCTGACTCACAGCATGGTGATTTATACTTGAGAGACAAAACACCTCCTTATTGCTCCTCTTGGAGGTGCCAGGCCCACTTCCCATCTCGCTTCCTCACCAGGAAGAAAGGAAACCAGAAGATCAGACAAGAAGAGGAAAGAAATGAAAGGCACAGGAAATAGTTTAGTGTAAATAATCCTCTTCACGTGGTCTTTATGACATTTGGTGTTTTGAGTCCCCTTCTGGGGTTTAATCTAGGAATAAAACATACAGACACACTTTTCAGTTCTGGAAGCAAATTAATCAATATTTACATTTCTTCAAACCACAAGGACCCTAAATTATGTGTGTATGTGCGTGTTTGGGGAACAGAACATTAGGAACATTGATTTTCTGAGATTAGCCCAGGAGGATGAGTCAAATTCAAGATCTGCATTTCCTTTCAAGATCCTCAATATGCAACTACATTTCTCATCCTACCTTAATTCAGAAAATCGTCTTAGTCAATTTCTATCCCTCTCCTAATATTATAATCTAACTTTAAAAGATACTTTCTGTAACACGTTTTCGAAATTTATTTGCAAAAACACCAACAGCTAGTCAAATGATGCATATTAGGCTGTGAATCTGACTACACTGGGAATCAAATCAGGTGAACGTGACAATATAATAATTTACCATTCTGTCTGTTACTTAAGAATGCTAATTGTTATATCAGACGTTTGAGCTATGTAATACCTATATGGAGTACACACCTATATAGATGATACGATCATTGTCCTCCACTAATGTACAGTCAGGGCGTGAAGGAATGTATTTTAGTTGGCATTTTTCCCCCCGCAGAATCCATTCTTCCTTATTTTGGTGACAGGTCTCACCTGGAGCTGAGGGTAACCCTCCTGCACATTCTCAACTATAGAGTCCATGAGTAAACAAACCCTAAGTCGTCTCTGGTCATGCAGAGCAGCCTATTTTTCTGACCATGGTGACAGTCAGAGCTGAGTCTATCAGCTAATCAGATCAAAGGAGACACTTTCTGGGGCTTCTAGTAATGGAAGCTTTCTGCCTCTCATGTGAGTACTGCCAGGAGAAACCACTTTTCCTCTGGATTGGGGATGCATATGAGCTTCGAAGAAGATGCACCTTGAGGAGAAATCTTGGAGCTTCCATTGGACCCTTAGGAGAAATCTTTGGTAAGTGGAATATTTTCCCTTCTCCTCCCTCCAAAGACTCCTGCACCCTAATCCTGTGGTTGACCTCCGAAACGGTACGTTAATACATCCGTATTGTCTTAAGCTACTAAACTTGCTATGGTTCTTTTTGGAGTAATGGGAAGCCAGTACAGATTTTGGTACCATAGAGTGAAATGCTGCTGTAAAAAAAATACTTGATAATGTGCAAGTGTCACTTGAATTGAACAATGGGCAGAGGCTGAAAGAATTTTAAGGAGTGTAATAGTAAAAAAAAAAAAAAAAAAAAAAAAAAAACACTCGACTGCCTTGAAGAGCCTATTGGTAGAAATATGGACCCTAGTGGGGCTTTCGGTGAGGGCTCAGAAGGAAATTTGGAACATGGTATTGGAAACGAGAGGAATGAGCACCCTTGACTTATAGTGGCAGAAAGCTTGGCACAGTTTTTTCCTACAGTTAAGGGAAGAATCTGGATATTAACTGAAGAGACTTCCTAAGTCCTAAAGATGGGACCTGATTTCTCTTTGCTGCTTATGGTAAAAGAGAGAGATTGAGGGGAGAATCATTAAGCAAAAAGAACAGGGACTTGATGACTTGGGAAATTTTCAGCCAATCCAGATTAGAAGAGACACTGAAATTAAGAGATTGCTAGCCAAGAGAGTTTGCTCTAGAGAGAAAGCAAAGATTATGACTAGACAACCTTTGGCTCATGCCTCAGAAAGGTCAAGAGGTCCACATTTTCAGAAACATGGACGGCTCTCTGAGGAGACTGGGCATGTGACTCACAGACCGGGTCAGCTATTTCAGCAGAAGGCAGGAGTGGAGAAGGGATTATCCAGAAAAGATCTGCAAAGGGACATTTTATCCAATGGAGTTACTCCCCCAGGATACACATGGGAGATCAGCGGTTCTTGAGAACATTGTAAGTGTGGGAAACTGCCAGGGTGGACTGAAAGGGACAGAGAGAAAACAAAACGAAAAAGGCTATTGGACTCCTAAACCCTATGGAATCCTAGAAAACAGGTCGACAAGAATACTTAGCTGCAAAGATAGTCTCCCCTTCATGAAAGAAAGGGAAGGCTAATCCCAAGGGCAGAGCCATACGAGGGCCCAAAGGATGGAGCCACAAACCCCTGGTAAATATTCCCAGGCCTTGAACACCAATGTTACTTGCCTAGTTGGGTTTTGAAATTGTTGGGACTGGTAATTCCTTTTTTTCTTCCACTTTCTCCCTTTCAAACGGGAATGTCTACAGGAGATTTCCTCTGCCTGCGGCAGCTCTGCATTTTGAAAGTGCAGATCTTGTTTGCTAGTTTTGGAGGTACAACGAGACCTTTCCCCCGGATTATAGATCATACTCAGACTCTCGCCCAGATCTGGCTTCTTGCTTTGGAGACCTATGAGCTGATGACATTTAGATGAGATTTTGGATTCTCAGTGGATGATCCATTGGGTTAAAAACTGGGGAGATACTGAGTAGGGGCTAATGTAGTCTGCACGTGGGTGAATGTGAATTCTTTGGGGCTAAAGGGAAGACTGGCAGGTAGATGCCAAAAGATGCCCACATCCTAATCCCTGGAATTTTGTGAATATGTTATCTTAAATAACAAAACGGACTTTGTGATGTGATAAAGTTCAGGATTTTGAGATGAAGATACTATCCTGGATTATAACGGTGGACCTATTCACAATCACAAGAATCCGTAAAAATGGAAGGGAGAGGCAGGAAGGCAGAGTTAGAGGGAGCTGTGAGGCCACTGTGAGGAGGGGTCTACAGGCGTGGAAGGCAGGCAGCCTCTCGAAACTGGAAAGGACAAGAAATGGATTCTTCCCTTGAGCCTCCTGGAGGGATACAGGCCCCTGGGCCCCTTGATTATAACAGAAGACCTGCTGACCAAAATCTGTCCCCCAGAACGGCAAGATAATAAATTTGTGCTGTTTTGAGACCCTTACTCTGTAGAGCTTTGTTACGGCAGCAACAGAAAACAAGACAGGTTACGATGAAGCTGAAACTGCAGCCTTAGAGCAAATGGAAGGAAAGAAACTGGTCTTGGTGACATTGGACTAAGTCTCCTTGCCTGAAGCCAGCTCTGCCTTGGGGATTCTCAGTTACAGGAGTCAAATAATTATTTTATGGCTTAATCCAGCTTAAGGAAGGAAGGAATCCAGCTTGTGCAACAGGAAGAATCCTAAATAAGCCAGTGAAAAGCAAAGTCGAGCCTTATTAAGTGCATTTTCTCAACATGAAATTTAGGGCTTCCATCCAGTTCTAGTTTTGCAACTGATTTTTTTTTTTCATATTTCAAGCTTCTATTTAAATTCTAAATAAAATTCTAATTAGTTAACATGTAGTGTAATATTAGTTTTAGGAATAGAATTTACTGATTCATCATTTACATATAACACCCAGTGCTTATGGCAACATGTGCCCTCCTTAATACCCATCTCCCAATTTAGCCCATCCCCTACCTGTCTGCCCTCCAGCAACTCTTAGTTTGTTTTCTATAGCTAGTTAGGAGTTTTTTATGTTGCAACTGATTTTTAAATGGCAAAGGTCATCAGAGGTCTAACTCCGGGTATATGTTGATAAGACAATGAAGAAACGGTTTTGTTTTCATAGTTAGTAAAAAAAAAAATCCTTCTCAATGCTCACTATACGTATAAAAGAAAACTTGGTGGCTAAAAAGAAGAAAGAGAAGGTTTTTGTTTTAGAGCAGCCTCCAATCTAGGCAAAGAAGATAAATGTGTTTTATGGCCTAAAGTTAAAAACTCCATACATGCAAGAGCAGAAGACTACTCCAGCAATTTGGAGGAAGGAGAAATGAGGTGGTTACAGAGGACTCCTTGAAAGTACTAGAAGCCCAATGGGTTACTGACATCCTAGCGGAGTTTGAGGATTATGCATATGCCAGGTTTGGGAGGTTTACAGTAAATCAGCCTGAGGGGAGAAGCCAATCTGAGGAGGGGCACAGGTGGGTAAAATCCCAATAGTGAGAGAATCCCAGAGGGCCTGTGCTAAAGATACTCAGCATTTCTGGCTTCAAACATTTCCTAGGGTGTAAAAACCACTTGCCAAAGCAATAGCTGAATCACTTTTTTTTCCCCTAATCTTTAAAGAATAGGAGAGGCATTTATGCCTGAAAAAGTAGATGTGTTTCCTTGATTTACTTGAAAAATGGAAAGGCTATCGTTATTTCTAACTATGGGCAAGTGAGCTTGAAATCAGTTTTAGGCAGGAAATGAAAATTAGTAATTAAATTAATGATTTATAATACTTCGGAAAGGATGTAAGATCACTGGGAGACAGCATGGGTTCACTTAGACTAAATTGCTACAGATTGAAAGAGCTGGAAAATATCACAGAAAAATCATATCTGCATTTCCGCGTGGCATTTTACAGTGTGTTCACGGTAATTGTTGTAAATATCTAAGTTAAAACACGACCTAAGCAATGGTACAGTTTGGTAGTGAAGTGGTTCTTGTCTCACAGAGTCGAAGGATGAATCTCACAGACAAAGGAGAGTGAGTAAAGCCCCAGAGTTTTATCAAGTGACGACACAGAGGAAGCTCTCAGACATGAGAAGGTTCTGACAAGGTTGCCAGCGTCGGCCTCCACCGACCATCTTTTATTGGGAACTGTCCAGGGAGCTTGTGGCCTTATCTTGGTTTGAGCGAGGACTGGTGATCATATCCTTTATGGCTTATTTTTTTTTAGGGTCTGGTTATTCTTTGTTGGTCACAGATGACTGTCATAAAAAAGACATCCTCCGTACCCACACCTGGGGCAGGGTGGTCTGGCTTGCTCCCTTATCTCTGGTTTCCTTACACCTCAGCATTTTGGGGGCTTCTGTGACCCTGATCCCACAGCCCCCCATCTATCTCTCCCTACTTGGCCCCTGGCCCTTACTCAATAAAACCAAAGTAACTAGGACTGAGGTGATTGTTCTCCTGTGATTTACCATAGGATCCTGCTTCCCTCTGCCCCCATAGCATATGTGTTGTAATTGATGCCTGGGATAGAGCTAGTAACATGCTTAACAAATTAGATGGTGATACAATACTAGAAGGAATAGTATAGTTGTGAATGAGTTTAAAAAGATTCAAAAAGACGAGCACTTTAACTGACTTTAAGCTGGATAGAAGAAAACAGTATGATGTATCCGCTGAAAAACCCAATGTCATGTTAATACCACAGTAGACGCAGTGGTATACCAAAGCTAGGGTGGTAAATACCACTCTACTGTGCACCCAACACTACACTGGGGGTCCCTGTTTAGAGAGAACTTTAATTCAAAACTGTATGCCTTCCCTATTTATTTTTATTTTTTTAAAAGATTTTATTTATTTATTCATGATAGAGAGACAGAGAGAGGCAGAGACACAGGCAGAGGGAGAAGCAGGCTCCTAGCTGGGAGCCCAACGCGAGACTCGATCCCGGGACCCTGGGGTCACGACCTGGGCTGCAGGCGGCACTAAACCGCTGAGCTACCCAGTGATCCCCCCTCCTCCATTTATTTTTTAAATTACCTCTTCTCCCTTTACCATCCTGTAAGTGTGGGTGCCTTCCATTGAGTTTAGAATGAAAGAATTCCAGTAAATATACATAGTTTATATTGTATTAGCATTACATATCAATTTTAAGTTAATACGATAGCTGATAAATCACGTAATATTTAATATATATTTAATGATAACAATGCCATTATAGGTAAAGTCCAAACAGACTGTACCAGGAAGTAAGCTTGAATAGAGGAAATGGCGTTTTATGATCATGTCCATGGAACACGAATGGATGATCACGTATGCCTATCACGCTGAGAATAGACTGGGTTCCATGGGGAATGGAGGAAGAGCATGCAACCCCCATTTACATGCCCATGATGTGCCAGGCTGTATGCCAGGCTGTATGCCAGGCACTTAAAATGTATTATCTTGTTTAATCCTCATAAGAACCCTGTTAAGTACTGTTCTTTCCATTCACAAATGAGAAGCTGAAACTATGAGAGTTGCAACTGCCAGCCCAATGTCACACAGTTAACAATTGCAAGAGCTCAAACTTCCGCAGGCCCAACATACAGACGCCCGGGCTCTGTGGCCGCCTCCCAGCTGTATAGGGTGAAGTAGGCCTGCCGTCAAACCAACTCCTCCTCCGGGAGGCACTGTGTCTTCTCTGTAGAGAGCAATGCCTTCCTTAAGTATGGGCTATATCTTTGCAGTAGTGATCTCATGCATTTTTGTAAAATCCTCGCTAGGGAACTCAGGAAGAGTAGTACCCTGAATAAATTCTGGTAATGGTGTGCTGTAAGAAATGGTGAGGGAAATTACCCTGGGATCTGGGAGATGTTGACTCAAGATGCTCTACTGCAAACTTCTTAAAATGGCTGTGATGTCTGAGCATCAGAAACTAGAATAGATCTCTTCACATCTTTTCAACCGAGAGTCCCTTTGCCTCCAGATGGCTGTCCAGAGGGAGAGCAGAGCTAGTTCCATCTCAATAATTGTCTTCTACAAATTACCTTCAGGAACATAGGTTGTTTTTTTCTATAATAACCCATGGCAATGGAGGAGAGGAAAAAGCTCTATTGATTTCCAAAATGGGAAGGGAACTTTCCCTCTATCTCAAAAAAATAGCAAAAGCAAGTTCTTTTGCAAGTAGGAAAGTGTCATTTTTGCAGTTGAATACTCTTGAAAATTGGTACTTTGGTACAACTCTATTCCCTGGTACTGAGGGAGTTCTTCCGAGGCTGGTAAAACCACTGCAGAAATAGCCTATTTGTTGCTACAGTGGTGAACCACGGAGTTTAATTGAATAATTTCCTGTTTCTAGTTCCACCATGTGAAGTATTGCAGAAGCCTCAACTGCTGGCCTTCATCCATGAGAAAACTTGTGATTTTTTTTCTTATATAATGAGAGCTCTCTCTCCCCACAGTGCTGAGAGTTCTTAAGAAAAAAGAAAAAGGAGATAAGTTTCTTTTTTTTTTTTCTCCCCCTGAGGTGAGGAGGTAAAGGAAGCAAGGGAAACTTGAAAAGCCTAGAAAGAAAGGCTGACCTATGTATTGCCAGAAAAAGTAACACATAAGACAACAGTGGGGGAAATCACATTCCTGAGCTGCTATAAGACAAAAGAGAATTGAGAAATTTATGGAATCATCACCATCATCAAGTCAAACTAATGAGTGAGGTGAGGGAAGAACTAATTTTGCCCAATGATTCTTTTTAAACTAACATACGAAAATATAAACACTTTAACTTCTACATGAAATATTGCCTTTCGTCATGAACATATTGACTCTCTCCAAATCTGCTTAAATTAGTAGTTAGAGTAGTTACATGCTTATTTCACAAAACTGTGAAAAATGTGATCTTTTAAGATGTGGTTTTAAGGCATTTAAAATAAGAGGCCAATGCAGTATTAGAACTTAAATTGTTTTTCACAATGGAAGATCACCTTTTCATCAGCAAGAAATATGTTTTAAATATTTTACTTGAGACACCTGGTTTTCCCTGAAAAAGAAGGAGAAATTCTTCATGCAAACATTTTATCAATTTTAAATTAAAAATACATAGCAATCAGAGATGAGTTACCTGAAGACAATACATGTATACAATGAACTAAGGTGTAGGCCTTAAAAATGATGCTACAGAAAAAAAAATATTTAATGTCATGAGACTTTATGACATCTTAAGTGAAAAAGTCCAAATTTTGAGTATTATAAATGATCCTATTTTTTTCAAATATGCGTCCTCCATCCCCTATACACACACATACACAATTCCAGTATGGTAGAAAGAACATGGACTTAAGGATTAGCATAACTTAAGTTCAAATCCAATCTAGGCACTATACGACTTTAGTCAGGCTAAAATCTGAGCTTCCATTTCCTCTTCTATAAAACAGAGATATAAATATGCTCCAAGCATCACTGTGCTCCCAGTATTTCCTCTAAACAATCTTTTCAACAAGCCAGACTGTTTATTTTAAAGAATAAGTCAGATCACAGCACTGTGTTCCAAATTTTTCTAGGGGTACCTGGATGGCTTAGTTGCTTAAGCCTCTGACTCTTGATTTTGGCTCAGGTTGTGGTTCCAAGGTCCTAAGATTGAGCCCCATGATGGACCCTGCACTCAGCATGAAGTCTACTTGAGATTCTTTCCCTCTCCCTCTGCCCTTCCCCCCATGCTCATGTATTCTCTCTCTCTCTCTCTCTAAAATAAATAAGATCTTAAAAAAATATATTTCTGTAGTTCTACCTCTTATTCATCTCACTCAAGTCTGATTTCATTTCGTATAAAACTCAAATTCTTCTCAACAAAGTGGCTTTACAGGAAACATACCTCAACATAACAAAGGCCATATAGGAAAAATCCACAGCTGACATCATACCCAATAATGAAAAACTGAGAGCTTTTCCTCTAAGATCAAGAACAAAAGAAAGATGTCCAGTCTTGCCACTTTTATTCAACATATACTAGAAGTCTTAGCCACCGTACTCAGACGAGAAAAAGAAATAACAGGCGTCCATATTGGTTAAGGAGCAAGTTAAACTATCACTGCTTGCAGATGATATAATCCCATATTTTGAAATCTCTGACGACTCCAGCAAAAAACTACTAGAAATAAATTCAGTAAAGTGGTAGAATGGAATACAAAATTGGTACCCAAAAATCAGTCGTGTTTCTCTACACTAAAAACAAAGTCACAGGAAGAGAAATAAGGAACAATTCCATGTACAATCACTGACAAAAGAATAAAATACCATGAGTAAACTTAACCAAGAAGGTGAAAGAACTGTACTCTGAAAACTATAAAACATTAGTGAAAGAAATTAAAGATGACACAAATGGAAAGGTATTTCATGTTCATGGATTGGAAGAACCAACATTTTTTAAAATGCCCATACTACCCACAGTAATCTGTAGATCCCATGCAATCTCTATCAAAATACCAATGACATTTTTTTTCCCCAAGAACTAGAACAAAAAATCCTAAAATTTATATAGAACCACAAATGACCCTGAACAGCCAAAACAACCTTAAGGAAAAAAAAAAAAGCTGGAAGTATCACAAGTTCAGATTTCAAGATATAGTACAGAGCTGTAGTAATCAAAACAGTATGATTCTGGCACAAAAATGGGCACATCAACCAATGGAACAGACTAGAGAATCCAGAATTAAACCCCTACTTATTGGGTCAATTTATCTATGACAAAAGAAGCAGGAATATACAAAGGAGAAAAGAGGGTCTCTTCAATACATGGTGTTGGGAAAACTAGACAGCTACATGCAAAAGAATGAAGCTGGACCACTTTCTAACATCATGCACAAAAATAAACTCAAAATGGAATAACGACCTAAATGTGAGACCTAACACCATAAGAATCCTACAAGAGAACATATAGGGTAACTTTTTTTTTTTTGGTAATAACTTATTTATGATGGGACACAACAACACTTTTCTAGATATGTTTCCTACAGCAAGGGAAACAAAAACAAACTATTGGGAATACATCAGAATAAATAGTGTTTGCACAGTGAAGGAAACCATCAGCAAAAGAGAGAGGTGGCCTACTGAATGGGAGAAGATATTTGCAATCGATATATCCAAAAAAGGGTTAATATCCAAAATGCATAAAGAACTCATACAAATCAACACCAAAAAACTACCCAATTAAAAAATGTGAATTGACACTTTCCAAAAAAGACATACATACAGATGGCCAACAAACACATGAAAAGATGCACAACATCACGAATCAGCAGAACACCACTAATCATCAGGGAAATGCAAATCAAAACCACAATGAGATATCACCTTACATCTCTCAGGATGGCTAAAAAAAAAAAATTAAAAAAAATAAGAAATAACAAGTGTGGAGAAAAAGGAATCCTTGTATACTGTTTGTAGGAATGTAAATTGGTACAACCACTGTGGGAAACAATATGGAGGTTCCTCAAAAATTAAAAATAGAAATACTATATGATTCAGTAATTTCACTACTGGGTATTTACCCAGAGAAAACAAAAGAAGACAAAAAACCTAATTCAAAAAAGATATATGAACCCCTTTGTTTATTGCAGCGTTATTTAAAATAGCCAAGATATGGAAGCAACCTAAGTGTCCATAGACAGTGAACTGGTTAAAGAAGAGGTAGTCTAGTTATATTTTAGTATATGTGCTGCCAAAGCGAGCACGGTAATCTAGTTATAAATAATGGAATATCACGCAGTCATTAAAAAGGATGAGATTAAAAAAAAAAAAAGGATGAGATCTTGCCATTTGTGACAACATGGATGGGCCCAGCAGGTATTATGCTAAGGGAAATAAGAAATAAGAATGAAAGAAGACCAATACCATACGATGTCACTCATACATGGAACCTAAAATAAAAAAAAAAAAAAAAAAAAAAAAAAGAATAAAGAAACCCAAAGCAGTTCAGAGGGCAAACTGATGTTTGCTAGAGGGGAGGAAGGTTAGGGGCTGAACAAAAATGGGTCGGGGGCTGTGAGAAATACATGCTTCCAGTTACAAAATGGGTGAATCACTGGAATCAGAGGCAGAGCCTGGGGTGTGCAGTCACGGGTTTTGTGGCAGCCCTGTCTGGTAGCAGCTGCCAGCTACCCTATCCTGAGCGGAGCATCAGGCATAGACATGCTAAGTCACTATGCTTTGCACCTGAAATTAATGTAACAGTCAGTGCGTGTCTACTCTGCTCAACTTAGGAAAGTTAAGAAATACAAAGCTCAGATGACCATAATGACTATAAAGACCCCAAAGACCTGCACTTCCTTTCTTCAGTGTCCGACCGTGTTTGGTGAATGGCCCCCGTCCCAGGGACTGCTCCAGCCACTAGCCTCCTGCAGGTTCTGGAACATACAGGACACCCCCCGCCCCAGCTCAGGGGCTTGGCACACATTTCCCGTGTGGGACAGTCCTGGCTGAGTATCTGACTAGCTCTCTTTTTTACCTCTTGAGCTCTTTGCTCAAACATCACTTTCTCAGAGAAAACCTCCCTTGACCTACTTTCTTACAGAAGTTGCTGGAGAAAGAGCACAATTTTAAATCAGGAGATTCTTTAGTGTTCTTGATTTTTTTTTTCTCCACCCCATCACTTCTGCTAGTTACTGCTCACTTATCCCCCAGATCTTGATTCAATCATTATTTCCTGAGAAAAACTATCACTGAGGAGATCAAATTCTCTTATTATATCCACTCATACTCCATGTCCCTGGCCTTCATTGCACTTATCACCATGGTCATTTTATATTAATGCTGATTAATGCTTATCTTTCTCACTAGACTGTGACCAAAATAAAGATATGTTTTTGCTCACTGTTACATCCCCAGGAGCGGTATAATGTCTGGCACATAATAGGTGCTTAACGTGGAATTTTTTTTGAAGGAATGAACGTCTTATTATACACTAGGGGCGGGATCCCTGAGTGGCACAGCGGTTTGGCGCCTGCCTTTGGCCCAGGGCACGATCCTGGAGACCCGGGATCGAGTCCCACGTCGGGCTCCTGGTGCATGGAGCCTGCTTCTCCCTCTGCCTGTGTCTCTGGCTCTCTCTCTCTCTCTCTCTCTCTCTCTCTCTCTCTGTGACTACCATAAATAAATAAAAATTTTAAAAAAAGAATTTTTATACACTAGGGGCAAGAAAAGGAAAGATCTGATGATGTGGCCTCCAGGGTCTCAGCCACCATTGAATCTTATCCCAGCAGACAGCTGATGTGCCAGGTAGAGCCACGTCACCAAGGACAGTCCCAGCACAACATCCTTTGCCAAAGCCGTGTCCTGGGATTCAGAGCAAGTGGCTGGACTGGGCCACGGTGCAGTCTTAGTAGACATGGGTAGGTCACGGTCATCACCGAAGATTGGACAGGAGGTGGTGACCAAACCAGAAGACAGAGATTGACCCCCCAGATTCAGAACAGGTGGGGGGAGCCATAGAGTAGAAATGAAAATGGTGACATAAAATGCAATGCTTTTTTTTGTGTGTGTGTGCAATGCTTTTGAATGCAGCCATCAAAAGTGTTTATGAAACTTTATTCACACTCCAGTAAATCTATTATTTGGTGTAAGTAAAAACACAGAATCTATACCTATACGTATACTATGATTGCTGATATATAAAAATCACACAAATTTTTAAAAAAAGGATGAAACATGACAGGATCTTGCCCGTGGATGTCTCCCTGAGTGAGGAGGCCATGAGTGGCTTTCCGTCTCATTTTTCTGAATGATCTGCAATTCCCACGGATGCTGTTAAACTCAGAAACATAGAAAACCGGAGCGGAATCTGTGGTTGTCCTGCATCCGTCTATTGCTGTTTCTTCAGACTGCCGGACCTCTGCCTCCCTGTGAGGAATGAGACCTTCCTTGCCCTCGCCAGGCTGTTCTTCGGTGGGTCCCTGCCGTGGGGATGTGTCAGCACTGGACCCTGGTTCTCCCAGGACGGAGGCGATGCACAGACACCGTGCGGGACGGAGCAGGTGTGCGTGTCTGCTGGACTTGAGCTAAGAGCACGTGGAGCCTGGAGCTGCTCCCCTTCCTGACGAAGAGTCTGGGGAGGATGGGCCGCACGTGGAGGGAGGGCAAGCGAAGACAGGAGGAGAGAGGGAAACTGAGTCCTGGTAACACCTGCAGGGCACCACGAAAGTGAGGCCCAAATGGCCGTATCTCCAGACTTCTCAGTCCCTTGAGCTCTCCTGCTTTTTTTGCTGATTCAGGCTGGTCTGGATCTTCTTGCAACCAACGAAGTCATGAGTGACGTGGGGAAGTGTCCTGCCTCCTGCGTAGAAGGAGGCAAGCCTTTGCAACCGCTGTGGCTCTGCCCACCGCAGAGTGTGGGTCTTCCGAGGAATCTGATCGATTGTGAGTGAGTCAGTATGAACAGCACATTGCAAGGGCAGATGTTACAGTCCCACCCCCCGGGGGAGTCACTGTAGTCTCCCTCAACCAACACACCTGTGTACTCTCTCCCAATCCAAGTATTTCCCACCGAGAATGTCCTCTTCCGTGGTTAGAATGCAAAAATCTCTCTGACATTGTTTTGGCTAATATGAATGCAAAAGTGACTTCTGGGGGGGCACCTGGGTGGCTCAGCCGGCTAAGAGTCTGACTCTTGGTTTCAGCTCCGGTCATCAGGTCAGGGTGGTGGGATTGAGCTGTCTCAGGCTCTGCATTCAGCAGGAAGTCAGCTTGAGGTTCTCTCTCTCCCCCTGCCCCTGTCCCTCCTCCACTAGGCACTATCTCTGAAATAGATCGATCTTTTTTTAAAAAAAAGTAACTTTTAAGGATGCCGAAAAAAATAGTTAAATTCTACTTACGTAATCGGTGATTTTAGACTCGCACGCATATTTTCGATAACAAAGGATAAATGATATATTCATTTAGAAATCATTCTCTTCCAATAAATAAATAAATAAATTAATAAATAAATTAATTAATTAAAAAAAAAGAAATCATTCTATTCCACTTTCGCATTGTGGCTACGGCACTCAAACCCTCCACAGGCATTGCCGCCAGCGTCTGTATTTTCATGGCAGTCGTTTCTCAGAGTCACCACCATTTTTCAGAGCATGTCATATTCTCATCCTGTGGCCACGCAGCCACTTCAAATTTATGTGTGGGTATCCCAAACCACAAGTAGCCATTGCCATAGCACTGGGGCAATTTTACTTGTCCATTCGTTTCTTAGCTATAGAAATGATGCCTTCGTAACAGGGCCATTTTCAATATTGCTTTTGTAAAATGGTCATTAAAAGGGTTGTTTATGATTACCTCAAATACTTACAGTCTTGAAGTTATATCCTCAGGAAATATTAGTAACTCTGGTACTACTTTTTTTTTTTTTAATTACAAAAACTAATTATGTTAATAATGTGTTTAAACACACAAAACTTCCATTGATTGAGATCAGCCCAGACCTCATTTTATTTATGTTTTTATTTATTTTTTATTTTTTTGATTTCTTTTAAAAAAACATTTATTTATTTAAAATATTTATTTAAAAGAGAGAGAAAGGGATCCCTGGGTGGCGCAACAGTTTAGTGCCTGCCTTTGGCCCAGGGTGCAATCCTGGAGACCTGGAATCGAATCCCACGTCGGGCTCCAGGTTCATGGAGCCTGCTTCTCCCTCTGCCTGTGTCTCTGGCTCTCTCTCTCTCTCTCTCTCTCTTTCTCTCTCTGTGACTATCATAAATAAATAAAAATTAAAAAAAAGAAAAAAAAGAAAAGAAAACCTTTAAAAAAATAAAAATAAAAAAATAAAAGAGAGAGAAAGAGAATGTACACAAGCAGGGGGTGGGGCAGAGGAAGAGAGATAAGGAGAAGCAGGCTCCCCACTGAGCAGGGGGGCTGATGTGGGGCTCCATCCCAGGACCCTGGGATCATGACCTGAGCCAAAGGCAGACTTTAACCAACTGAGCCACCAGGTGCCCCAAACCTCATGTTTTTACAAAGTGCTTCATTATTCATCATGAAGTAACAGAGGCCTCTAAGTACCCCTTACTATCCTCAAATACAGGGTAAGAGATAACTTTATTAGTAATAAAAAAATAGGTTTAGAGAACCTGTGATATTTTGGGGCATAATTATGGTAACTTTGTGATTATAACTAAGATTATGCTTCGACATGAATTGAGCCCTAACATAGCAGAGAGTCTGGAGAGTGAAGCTAATGCACAAACAGACACACGCACTTCAGCATGATAAGCACTGTCAGATGGGAAGCATAGTGTGCTGAGTAGGCATAAAAGAGGGACATTCTTTCTGAATTCCAGAAGGTCAAAGAAGACTGCCACAATTGGGCAGCCTCTAAATAATGCATAAAAATGAGCAAAGGGTGTGTGTGTGTGTGTGTGTGTGTGTAGGAGAGTGAAAGGTGGACTGCAGATGGCAGGAGAAGGACACAGTGCTGCCGGCCGAAGAACCAGTCTCTGCAAAGGTGCAGGTGGAAGAAACATTATATGTTTTATAATAAAAGTTCTATCCTTCTCCTAAAAGGTCAGTGGTTGGTCGGTTGGTTTGCTTGTTGTTGTTATTGTTTAAATATTTTCACTGTGTTCAGAGCTGGTGAGGATACTGTTGGAAACAGCAGAGCCCCAAATTCTCAAGGCTTTACTGTTTTTCAGGACAATATGGCATTTCCCCACCAGATGGGGAAATGCCAGAAATAAGCAGCCTTAGTATTAAAGGCCGCATTCGTGATCATTTTAAAAGTGCATGAAATTCCTAGATGTATTCATTTCAAGGAGCCACGTGAGCCAAGCCTTCCCAGCTCCCCCCACGTGGAAAGCCTCTTGAACAAGAGATGCTCCCCCCCGGCCCTGCCAGCAGTCTCCTGCTAATAGCTCGAGACACACGTGCTTGATGAGAACTGCAATGTGCTTCCTCAAATGGCCCCCACATTCAAAAATTTATCATGGGGGGCAGCCTGGTGGCTCAGTGGTTTGGGCCACCTTCAGCCCAGGGCGTGATCCTGGGGACCCGGGATCGAGTCCCACATCGGGCTCCCTGCATGGAGCCTGCTTCTCCCTCTGTCTCTCTCTCTGTCTCTCTCTCCTGTGTGTCTCTCATGAATAAATAAATAACATCTTTTAAAAAAATTTATTATGGGCCTTAATTGTGTGTAAAGAGCAATGCAAAGTGGTATATGCACAAGACTGAATGCGTCACCAATTTCCTGCTAGCCACCCAGGAGTCTGCAGTGTAGGAAGGGAGAACTACGCCATCGATACTTCATTATCAGACATACACATGTTGTACATCATTATGTGCTCCCTTGAGTTATTTTCTAATTGTTTCTTCCGTGCTTTCACCATGTATCAAGATCTGTCACATAAAAACTTCAGAAATATGAGAACGAGTAGAAAACCCACAGTTCTAGTATGATAACCATTAAATTGTTTTTAGAGTTTCAAAGATCAGATTGGTTCAAAAATGTAAAATATAGGACATGTCAGCAGTTGAACTAACTGGGTGCAGAGCCTCAGGCTTGGATCTCTTCATATTTTCTTTGTCTTAGAACTAATCTCAGAATCTGGTACAAACTCGACCTTCCAGGGCTTGTTAATTAATTTCAACTCTTAAGGCTGTAGAGTTGGAGGTGCACAAAGGCGAGCAGGCAGTACAAAGCCATGCTGATTGGTGAATGATTTCCTTGAAGACAATTTGGACTGGGAATCTAGAGATCGGGAATTTAGCCCACTTCTGACCCTGAGTAAGGTCATTTATCAAATGAGGTCACTGGTGGTTCCGGAATGGGACTGCCCATCAGAGTCCCTGGTGATGGTTGTTAAAAATACAGACTCATAGGCTCTGTCCCATACTTACTGAATCATTATCTCCATGAGGGTAATATCTACACTTTTATAAAGCTTCCTAAGACATTTTATGGTGGAAGACTGATACTGGACCACTGAGCGATGTTTGGGAATCACTGAATTAGATTATCTCTGGCCCTCAGTTCAATTCTCAGTTTGTCTGGCTCTCTGATCGTGTATGATGTTTTGCAAGTATGCCGGAGTGGAGGCTTAAAAGGGACTGGTTTACTGGTTGATCAAAAACACCCAAGTTGGTAAATCTATCCTAAATTATTTCTGAGATAGTGAAGCCGGACTATACCTACAATTGACCTCGACTCTCCCAACCAGCTGACTAAATGCCTAGGGAGACAGGCATGGTTCCTATGCCCTTGACAGAGCCGCCAGGTAGCCACAGGCTCTAAAGGCAGAGTTTCCGAAGATAATCCCCACCAGAATAATTCTGAATGTGGGAATAGCACTGAAATAAAACCGCTGTGATCATTTTCAAAGAAAATGTAATGTGAGACTACGTGGATTTTGCTTCGGAGGAGTTGGCTGGAGTGATCGTTTGTTACTGATGAAGTTGTCTCAAATAATGAACCTTTTTTGTATTGATTCCCTTTTCAATATTGCTGTAAGGGTTAAATGCAGTAATGTACACGAGGAGGCTTTATAAATTAAAATGTGCTGCCCAAATGATAAACGTAACCAAAAATCGTCGCATTGTAGTATACATGGACTTGTATAAGCAATCGAGTATTTGATAGAAAATAATCACTTTTTTTTTATAGAGATGTTGCATAAACTACAGTTGTGTTACCCACTGTTTCTGTGCAGGATACAAAGTGGGTTTAACCGAGAGGTTCCTGAATATGCTGGGGACAGACAGAGCATGGAGGGGAGAGGGAAGCACAGATTAAGGAAGGAACAGAGCCCTGAGAGCCCTGGGGCCAGACTTAGCAACGTCCCAGAACCCACGTCCTTGAAGACAACCTCCTCTCTGCTTAATTCTGAAGGCCCAGGGTGTTCACTCGCACGGCCTCTGAGAACAGCAGGCGTCAGGCAAGTGATCTTGTGCCAGTTTTAAATATCCAGAACCTGAAATCCAAACGCATTTTGGGAAGCTCTGCATTGTCCTCATGAGTAGTAGCTCACACGCTGCATATGGTGTCACCTTCTGTATCAGGGAGCTTGCAGGGACTGCAGCGTGTGCCCACAGCAGGAGCGGAAAGTTGCCTGTGGGCCACCAAGCAGGGCATCAGCCTCTCGTGGGGCCGTATTGCTCTCCAGGAGTGTTCCTGGCCCGTTTTTGTGGCCCTCTAGCACTCACACAATGCTTTTAAAGGATATGCAACCATATCCTCCAGAGGATTGCATTCTGCAACGTCTGAAGACATTTTCGTGCCCTGGCATAGAATGGGGAGAGGCCAAGGATGCTTCTAAAAACACCGTGTGGTGCTGGGCCAGCTCTCCACAATAAAGAATCACCGGGTGGACGGTGTCAGTAGTACCCACTTGGAGAAACTCTGCTGTGAATGGGACTCTGGCATGTCTTGCCTTTGTGGCCCAGGAACCAAGTGCTGGTACCCCCTGGAGCTGGGTTGCACCTCTGTGGGAAATCTCCTGAGTGGGCCTCCAGAGCTCGAAACTAAGCATCCTTCCTGCCACCAAGGAAGATCAGCTCATTCTTCAGGGCCTCAGCCTCCAGAGTGGTAAAATGAAGGCTTGGGAGTACAATGGGAAATCGTAAAAGATGCCCTTCTATGGCCTTCCATTTCATGAAGGTGTCTCCATAGAGGATAACGTTGGTAGACAGATTTCCTGAGTGCCTGCTACATCAGGTCAAGTATTCTTCCAAGTTCTTTACTGTTAAAAACCCACTTCGCCCATATGACACCACAACGCAGGCACTACTGTTACCCACCATATTCCGTCCGACAAGAAACCTGAGGCACAAAGAGAATAGTTACACAAGTTTGCCCTACCTTGAAGGTAGCAGAGGTAGGATTTCTATTTTATTTAAGAATAGCCCAACATAAAAAAAAAATACAAGTTTACAAAGCTATTGAACTTGAGACTGAGTATGTTTTAAATGGAGTCCTGGTGAAACAGATTCACTACAAGGTTCCTTTGAATACCCTTAGCACATTCAGAATCAGCTCAATTTATAATAATTCGATGTATAGTCAACTTTTCAGGAGCTCATCAATGGGATACATCTGCAAGAACTTATTTATCCTCCCCATACCCCAATTTCTCCAAAAGCATTATTTGCCACATTTTTTGGACAGGAACAAAAGGATAACATAGCATCTTGTGTAAGCAGAGAACCAAGTGAAAGCTACTTGATGAGAGTGCCTCACGGTGATGATGAGGATTACAACGATGATAATGGTAAACACGAATTGTCCAAGGTCTGAAAATTAGAGGCAATAACTTTTTGTCTGGAGAATAGAGATCTTATTTATTATTCTCTGCTACTATCATGGTAACTGAGTATTATAAATAGTGTAGCCCTTTCCAATTTCCACCATGTAATATCAAGACCTCACCATCAATGAGAAGTGATCATATTAATGCATTCAAAAATTAAGTATCATAATTTTATCATGATTTACTGTGTCAGACTATGCTGGTTATTTATTCAATAGCTTTCCTTTCTCATCACATCCCCTTCTTCCTGGCTGGCAGTGCCTGTTTCCCCCACAAGAACTGATAAAGCAAGTTATTTGCTTCCCCCAATTCTCTTACAGCCAGAGCACAGGCAAGATGCCTAATGCATCAAGAGAGGTCTTCAAGAGGTTCGGGATAATTTCTTTCCTATTTCCTTTGCACATAGTAGGTAAAGGTGTAAAGATAGGGGCAACTACCACCTTACAAAATGGTAGAAGGAGTCCAATATTGAAAACCACTATTTTGAGAGAGGTAGACTAGAGAGACAGTAAATACTCAGGTAGACCAATTTATGTAAGGGGTGTAAAAGGAAGTGTAAAGGGAAAGTTAATTCCCAACTCTATCCTAAATAGCTGATATTAAATACTCAAGTTGCTGTTTAATCTGTTATTGATGTTGCCCTCTCCAGATATTAAATGCCAACAGGGAAAAAATCATGACATTTCCAATGCTGTATCCCTGAAACCAAGAAAAGTACCTGAAACACCAGAAGTACATAGTAAATGGTTAAGTGAATGTTGAATCAAGACAGAAAGAAATCATACACTGAATTAATTACTATAAAAAAAATGTCTCCTGAAATTTTACCAGTTCCTTTTATTGGTCACAAAGAAAACAGAATATAAAAATATTATTCTAATAATACCTTAAACAATTCAAGGTAAAGTATATAGCATATACAGATATTTTTTTTCAGTGCTTTGGTCAATGGCTAACATGTTAAACAGGAAGAACTGGAGAATTAGCCTTAAATTCTCAGGAAGATGTTGTCACCTTCAGTCATATGACATACAGTTGGTTCCCCCCACCCCCCCGCAGTCTCAGACTCCCAATGGGCAAAAGGAATGATAGCCTCCAGGGCTGTGATAAGTATCAAATGAGCCAGCATGTATGAAAACACTCTATAAGGTGTAAGTCTCCATGAAAATAGTCTAATATACCTGGATGAGAGAGTTAAATCCATTTGAACAGGAAAGTCAAATTGTTTTGCTTTAGAGTCAGCCATTCAACACATTCTGGTGCAGAGGGTAAACCATGTCCACAATCAGCTAGAAAACAAGTTATTAGGTTTTCAAAACTTAGTCTGCTCTGTCCTTGAGGGGAACTATTTCCCTTAATGCTAATGTTTTGGCCTCCAGTAGGCAACTTAAATGCCTTCTCTTGAGCTCAGGGTATAGCAATTATGAGAGACAGAGAGAACTGGGCCTCTGATACCAGGAACATCATGTGGAAGCAGGAAAAGTAGTGAGACGAGGAGCATGGGAAAAGGATGTGAGGGACTGTGAATTCCAAAGGCCCCCAGTCAAGAAGGTAGTCTGGGAGTGGGCCAGAACTTGGAGTCGACATGGTAGACAGATCTCCCCAGCTGACTCGCTGTGACTAAAAACTGTTTATGCGCTATAACCAAGATCAGTGCCAACCAACTGTTCTTTACACAAAAGGATCTTTGCACTGTTAGAGCCTAGTGACCTCATTAGCTGCTGTCTAGTGGGAGAAATGCCCAAAACCCGACGGGTCTACAGTCTTTTCTTGCCAAGCAACACTGAGGACACTGGCCTGAGTGCTCCGTGACACACTGCTGGGACCAAAGGGAAACCCAGTTGTCTAGAAAACTATTACAGAAGAGAAATCAAATCTGAAGAGAGGGAACTGAACTGGGTGGACCAGGGCTGGGTCAGGGGAGGATGGATACGACCAGTACATTGCGCCATTGCCAAACGAAGATACATAACTGTGGGCCAATGTGCTAAAAAATATAGTAGCAGTCCCACTCGTTTATTCATTTTCTAAAATCTTATTGCACTTAAAGTGAACACTGAATGACTTAGCAGTCAGCGCTGCCTTGTTGATTATTATGTGCACGAATCTCTGCCATCCACCTTTTTGTTTTACAGAGGCAGTGTTTTACACTGTTTTCCACAGGCACCACCAAAAGCCCTTCCTTAGCTCCAGCATGAACCAATGACTTACTAAAACTCATCTCCTTGCTTCAAAACGTACTCCCTTTTAATTGACCCGACACATAGCCATCAAACTAGTTTTTCAAATATCCACCTATGTTCATTGCCGTCTCATCTCCCAGACTCTTAATGTTTTATTGTCACCAAAATTAATGTTGAACCACTTGGGATCTGACCTTCATGTTTCCTGCTATCTCATTTTCATTTTCCTTCCTTAATCTTTGGCCAAAAGCCATCGTTTGGTTGTTGAAACTTAACCCATGTATAAGCATTTCCATGTCACTGTTCTTTCCTGGTTCCTGGAATACTCTTACTATTCATCCCCACTTGTTGAAATGTTACTCTTCTTTTATGACTCACTGAATCGCTACCTAATCCTTTGAGATTATCCTGGATGTCTTCTAGTCATCTTTTAGTCCTATAATTAGAAACCATACTGCTACATCACGAACTCCTTGGAACACATGGTGGATGTTCAAAAACATTTACTAAAGACAAGAAATTTGCTAGCTATCTTAGCTTTGAAACTATATGTTCTTAAACTATAGGCACCGTCTAAATTATCTTTTAGATAATTCCAACCCACCCCTTCTACCCAGCATCTAGCATAGAGCTGTGCTCCCAGAAACAGCTTAGTTCAGGCTTAAGAAATAATGGTCTATTTCTTCATTTTTCTTCTAACATTTATCAGAGAGTCTTCCATATGGCAGGTGTTCGGTAAATACTTGTTCCAATCAGGTGATTCATTGTCATCCAAACATTGGCACTGCTTCAGGAAAAAAAAAAACCCAGCCAAACAAACAAAACAACATACTAGACTACTTGGTCATTCAGGTGGGACAGAAGCAATATAACTAATGGCATTTTTCAGCCAGATCCTTCCACAGGCGTGGTCACCGTCTGGAAAAATTGCTCCCTGGATATGTCCTAACACTGAGCCTTACACCCACCAAACAGTGGCATCATCTGTTCCACAAAGGGCTGGTTCTGATGATTTGTCATAGAGAACAGGATAAAAACTCTTAAATCTGCTGTTTTCCCCAGCTTGTCACAGATTCTTTGGAAGCATCTGTTCTTTACAAAACAGCGTGGGTTAATTCCAGGTACATACAAGCTTTGTAGAAACTTAGAGGATTTTGTTTGGTCCTCACAACTGCTTCCCCAGGTATATTCGGTCTCTGTCTCCAACGGCTACCATTTCCTGTTCCTAATTTATTAGTTCCCACCTCGACCCTCATTCTTGAATAAACTCTTAATTTGTTCATCCTTTAGGAAATGCACAATTTCAACCTCATTTCTTTAAATGTGATGGTTACAAAAAAATAACAAGCCAGTCTCTAACGAAGCCCAGGATACAAGCCATCAGGCTCCATGATTTGGATCTGAACACATTTGTCTTATTTCCTCCTGCCCCTGTTCTTTCCTCTCCAGAAGCAGTGAGTACTTGTCCATAAATTCTGATGAACTGAACTTAACAAGTTTCAGAATCCTATTTGACGTTCAAGGAGATGCTGAAGAATAGGTGACTTACTGTCATTGTTTGGAAAGTTTCAAATAAGCATCATGTATTTAGCTCTTTTGTTTTCATTTTTAATTGCCCACTTAGAGAAACAATCAATAGTCCTGGAAGGGTGACCTGCTAACCACACAGAAGCATTATTTTACACCTCATTTTCCTCTGCAGTCCTTGGATCTGATGGAGACTATGGATAGTTTTTGTTTTTCTGCTGTTGTTACAAGTCTTCAAGTGCTGGAATGAATCCATCTCAGCACATAATGCAAAATATAAAATAAATGTTGTCATTATATTGATAAAGGGACATTTTTGTACATATTGAAAACTTTTCTATGACATGACAGTTGGTTTTGAAAGTTTTCTTTATTTGAAAGAGAGAGAGAGAGAAAGAGAACAAGTGGGTGGGAGGGGCAGAGAGAGAGGGAGAAGCAGACTCCCCACTGAGCAGGGAGCCCAAGGCAGGGCTGGATCCCAGGATCTCAGGGATCATGATCTAGGCTGAAAGCAGACACTTAACTGACTGAGCCACCCAGGCACCTCTGTGCAGTTATTTGGTAATTAATCTCAACGTGAATATTAAAAAAAATAAGATGGACTCTCAAGATACTAATTTAGAAAACAGATGTTCTCATTTCATGACATTAATATGCTGTGTAATTTTTTGTAAGAGAAAACCTAGAAAAAAACTTGACGGGATTTATTTTTTCCTGAGATATTCCAGGAGAATGATCACCGTGGTCTCGGTTTTTGTCTGCTCATGAGAGCTGATCCCAATGGTTTCAACAGCATTGGCCTATTCAAAGTCATTTGACAATTTATTACTAGTTTATTAAATTAATACATTACCCTCTTATGAAAATGGTTTGCATATAAAGGTATGGTGTAAGCTAAAGGCATGAAAAAAGGGTTTATACAAGAGTGTTATGAGAAGCAAGACATAAAGAGCATTCTTGCTCAGTCTGAAATCTAAACAGGGAGCCACTGAAGAAAGCCTGTAAGAAACAGCATGTGTACATAAGCCTTAAACCTCTTTTTAAGTGTCATTGACTCATATGTTGGAGACCCTGAAAAGATTCAATCTGGCATATACCAAAACTTAGGCACACCTTTACTTAAAACATTGAAATATCTTACCAACAACCATTCCCATTCTCCTTTTCTCATTTTTTTTTTTAAGACAGGGAGAAAGTGCACGACTTGGGGATAGGCAGAGGGAGATGGAGAGAGAGAAAATTCCAAGCAAGCTCCACACTCAGCATGGAGCCCAACATGAGGATCTAGCTCATGACCCTAAGATTATGACCTGAACTGATACCAAAAGTCAGATGTGTAACCAACTAAGCCACCAGGCACCCCCTTTCTCCTTTCTAACTGGAATAGCTTTTTGGTCCAGTAGCAAAGTTTCTGTCCTTCTGGTGCTAAGTCATCTTCAGCCTTAGGGATGCTGATTGTTCAAAGTCCCACACCTGTTCCCATAAATGCTCCTTCAGTGCAGGCATGACCATGAATGGAATCCTTGCCAAATAATTAATTTAACTGAAGTCTGCTGACACTACAATGTTCTATGCACTCCTCTAGGTGCTGGGGGACTGCAGTGAATAAGAGAGACAAATCCTTGCCCCCATGGAGTTCAGAGGGACACAAAGGAGGGGATATCTTCCTTTCTCATAGGTGTTGATGTGACTGGGACTGACACTCATAATTGTTGCTATCTTGAAGCTATGAAGATAAAATCAGGGCAAAATCAGCACACTGAGAGTGGCGGTTGGAAAAAAAAAAGGAAAACATTGGAGTTCTGGTTAACATAATTAGCATCCAAAGTAACCAAAGCTGGAGTCATCCTTCTTCTGAAAAAAATGTCAATGCAAGGGGTTAAGTTATAACCCCTAAAAGGAGATGTCTAAGTCCTAACTCCTAGTATTTGTGGATGTGACCTTTTTGGAAATAGGGTCTTTGAGGTTGTAATTAAGTCAAGTCTGGATTTAAGATAGGTCCTCAATCCAATTACTTCTTAAAAGAGAAAATAAGAGGAAGGTTTAAAATATACTGAGAGGAAGGCCAGGAGAAGACCCAAAGAAGAAGGTGGCATGAAAATGAAGGCAGAGATTGCACTGATACAAGTCAAGAGATAGTGAGGACTGCCTGCAGCCCTGAGAATCTAGAAGCATGGCACCAATTCTCCCTTAGAGCCTCTAGCAGGAACCTGTCCTGTGGAAAATCAGATTATTGGGCCTCTGACCTCCTGAACTGTTGAGAAACACATTTCTGTTGTTCTAAGCCACCTAGTGGGTGGTACTATGTTATGACAGCCCCAGAAAATACAGTGAAGTAAATTCCGTAACATTTAAGCCCCTTTGCCGCCTCACCATTTATTCTTAATGCATGGAAGCCAGATCAAATTGCAGTACTCCTTGCTTAAAGCCCCCCAAAGTCTTTCTTCTCAGTCATATTAAAAGTCTAAGATTCCTTCACTGGCTTCCAGGATCTGTCATGTGCTAGCGCCAGGTAACCTTTCCACTTCCATTTTCCTGCTTCCCTCTACAGCAGCAACACAGGCCTCCTGTCTGTTCTTTGAACATATCACAGGTGCCTGAACCTTAGGACTCCTTGCACTGGTTATTCTTTGACATATATACATATGTCACGGGAGGGGGCATAACTGGGTGGTTAGAAAAAATATACTTTACAAGGCTCCTTAGGGAGGCAATAATGAATTTTTTAAAAGGTTGGAAAACTTTAATGAGTAGTTACTAAAGTTGAGTTACTGGACCATTCTCTTACACCAGACACAAATGAGTTGAAACGACACAAACAAAAGAGTTGAAAGATCTAAATGTGAGACAAGAATCCATCAAAACCCTAGAGGAGAACACAAGCAACACCCTTTTTGAACTTGGCCACAGCAACATCTTGCAAGATACTTCTAGGAAGGCAAGAGAAACAAAAGCAAAAATGAACTATTGGGACTTCATCAGGATAAAAAGCTTCTGTACAGCCAAAGAACCAGCCAACAAAACTACAAGACAACCTACAGAATGAGAGAAGATATTTGCAAATGACACATCAGATAAAGGGCTAAGTATCCAAGATCCATAAAGAACTTATGAAACTCAACAGCAAAGAAACCAACAATCCAATCATGAAATGGGCAAAAGACATGAACAGGAATTTCACAGAGGAAGACATAGACATGGCCAACACGCACATGAGAAAATGCTCCACATCACTGGCCATCAGGGAAATACAGATCAAAACCACCATGAGATCCCACCTCACCCCAGTGAGAATGGGGAAAATTAACAAGGCAGGAAACGACAAATGTTGGAGAGGATGTGGAGAAAGGGGAACCCTCTTGCACTGTTGGTGGGAATGTGAACTGGGGCAGCCACTCTGGAAAACTGTGTGGAGGTTCCTCAAAGAGTTAAAAATAGACCTGCCCTACGACCCAGCAATTGCCTTGCTGGGGATTTACCCCAAAGATACAGATGCAGTGAAACGCCGGGACACCTGCACCCCGATGTTTATAGCAGCAATGTCCACAATAGCCACACTGTGGGGGGAGCCTTGGTGTCCATCGACAGATGATGGATGAAGAAGCTGTGGTCTATGTGTACAGTGGGACATTCCTCAGCCATCAGAAACAATGAATACCCACCATTTGCTTCGACGTTGGTGGACCTGGAGGGTATGATGCTGACTGAAGTAAGTCAATCAGAGAAGGACAATCATCATATAGCTTCACTCATATGGGGAATATAAGCACTAGTGAATGGGATTATAAGGGAAGAGGAGAAACCGAGTGGGGAAAAATTAGAAAGACTAATTATGAGAGACTCCTAACTCTGGGAAATGAACAAAGGGTTGAGGAAAGGGAGGTGGGTGGGGGGATGGGGTGACTGGGTGACGGGCACTGAGGGTGACCCTTGATGGGATGAGCACTGGGTGTATGTTGGCAAGTGGAATTTAAATAAAATTTAAAAAATACAGTTGGGTTATAGAACACATACTAAAATATTCCTATTAGGCAAAGCAAAATATGAAATGCTATAAATGTCAAAATTCTCATAGCTCATGGAGCAGACCAAATTCTAAGAGAAGAAAGCTTTTTTCCCAATTTTGTGTAACAGAAGGTTCTTTTATGTGCCTTTTTATAGTAGACTTTCAGTGAGTTTTTCAGATTTTCTTTGTTTGCCCCATTTAATACAATGTCAAAATGGTAGAGGTGTGTGGCTGGGGGAGATGAAAACAAGACTAGATACTCCAAGTATACAGCTCCGGGACAGTCTCGCTGAATCCGGGGCTACAAACAAGACCTCAGAAGTGAACGAATTGCTTGGTTTTTTTTTTCAAATGATTATGCCTAAACACTGTTTCTCTTGACTTAGTGCTTGAAAAAGTCTAGTGGCAATTAATTTGAGTTTATATTCTTTGGTAAGAATCTGGAATAATAAAAAAAATAAAGAATCCGGAATAAGGCAGGTATATTAATGTTGCATAGGTATTTTTTCCCCTCCACAATGAAAACAGCTTTGCTTTTATGTGATTAAATAAATAACCCATGCTTATTGTAAAATATTCTAACGACACAGAAAATCTATAGAAGAGACACTGTCACCTGAAGTTTCACAGTTTTTTTCACAATTTTTAAATCATCAATATTCTCATCATTTCATTAATCTCTATATATGAGTAAAGTATATACATTTCTATTAGTATAAACATAATCTTTTCTGTTATATATAAAGCATGAGTCTCTACATATATATTTAAATGTGTATACATATTACGTCTATATGTATGTATTATATATACACATATGCATATGTACACACATATATATCCACATTAATGGAGCTATATCTTTCATTTTAGTTTTAAATCATGAGCTCCTATTTGGTTCTATTCTAATCTCATTTAATAAATTTTTATCAAGCTGAGTGCAGGATTAAAACATTTTTATGAAATTAAAGTTCTTCTTTGACCAGTCATAGCCCACCTACTTATGGAAATGAGACTCCCTTATGCCACAGTACAGATTGTCACAAGTAAGGAGTATGGTAAGGGATCATCTCTCCCTTGCTTCTTGCTGTGCACAGCAACACTGTTAACCTTTTTTTTTTTTTTTTTTGGTTGGAGATTTTTAAAAAAATAAATTTATTTTTTATTGGTGTTCAATTTGTCAACATACAGAATAACACCCAGTGCTCATCCTGTCAAGTGCCCACCTCAGTGCCCGCCACCCAGTCACCCCCACTCACCACCCCCCGTCCCTTCCACCACCCCTAGAGAAAAAAAATAAGTGGGAAATATCAGAAAGGGAGACAGAACATGAAAGACTCCTAACTCTGGGAAACAAACTAGGGGTGGCAACATTGTTAACCTAATGGGCAAAATGACTTCTCGTAGGGAGAACTGAGGTCTAACTTAAAGGAGAAACTGTGTTTTATGCATCATCAATAGATATCCAGTATGATGCCCGACATATAGTAGATGCTCAGTAAATTAAGAAAATGAAAACTCTGAGTAAAACCTCATGGAGAGGTTGTAGGTCTACTTTCATTATGACATAGAATGTTGAAGCTGTGTGTACTTTTCAAGGTACTAATGAAATCAGTATTTGCCACATTCTTGAAATCCAGTAAGGCAAGTTTATTCCCATAGCGATTCTTCTCTCTTGATTCTACAAATCAGGGTTAGCTAGCTAGGCAGGTGGAACTCTGAAAATAGAACTGCATGACTGTAGTCTACTGATCCCCAAATAAAATCTATGCCAGGACATGAGCAAAATGGAGCTCGTCCATGCATTCCCTGACATGAAGATGTCCTTGACTGGGGACCCATGACCAGACCCAGCTGTAATAGTTCAATTCTTCTTTCCTTTGATTTCTTATCACTACAGGAGAGCCATCCAAACAACAACATGGTAGTACCCTACGATATACATACATCGATCTTTATCTCTGATGGCTATTCCGGTTTTGCTTCAGTAAACCCACTTCGATACCTAGAGTTATAGTTAGCGGTTGGAGTCTGACTTTTCCTTTGGATATTTATTTTTGTATAACGCAGCATACATGAGTTTTCCTCTTACATTTTTATTCCAATGTTCACCTTTTTCGGTTTATATCCTGGTTTTGCAAGAAAACTAGAAAAATAAAGTTCAAAAACATCACTGAGAACGTATTTCATTTTCATGCCCACGTTTGAAGGAATGCAGTCAAAGGAGAACTCCCTCATGTGCGATTGCAAGGAGTTGGGAAATATGATTTGGAAACGGACCACTAACCATTGCGTCAACTTTAATCCAGTAGGAACAAAGCTTACATAATTGTGCCACATAACGCATCTTCGTTGTGATTTTCAGTATGTCCTTTTACTTCAGCGTGACTCTGGCCAATCTCCTGGAACTCGCCAGTAAAAGGAAATGCTATGATTTAAGTAATGATTTCTCAAGACAGCAGAGTCTACTTATAAACCTTCCTGTGACAGAAACCAAGGTCCCTGAATTCTGGGAAGTTAGTGATTCAGTTGGTGCCTTCTTTATTGTTCTCATTTCAGGTTGCCTTCTGAGAAGATGGTGAGTGAAAAAAGCATAGTTTTGTTACCTTTTATGAATTTCCAACCATCTTTTTTCTTTTCTTTGCAGGATTAGCTAGTTCCCAGAAAACAAACAGTACTTCTGCAGGTGCTATTAGGGAAAACTCATGCTTCTTTGCAATTTCTTCGAACCTAAGAGAACTGTCTTGGGACCTGATGCACTGCAGAGAAGCACTGTTCCATTTTCAGGCCAGATGGAACCGCTTTCTCCAGCTTTTCATCCAGCTCTCCACCAGCCCCGCATTTAGCCGAGCTCTTCACTGCCCGTGCGAAGCCTTCGTACACACTCACCTTGTGCTAACCGCACTACACGCCCATCTTTTGCTTAAAATCGAAGGTTAGCAAACTCACTGTTTTGGAAAATCAGGTTTATGAGAACACAGCTGCACATGTTTGTTTACATATTCCCTAGGGCTGCTTCCACACTACAGGGTGAGCAGTTGTGTCAGAAACCAAACGGCAGGGATGCCAGGGTGGCTCAGTGGTTGAGAGCCTGCCTCCAGCCCAGGGCGTGACCCCGGGGTCCCAGGATCGAGTCCCACGTCAGGCTCCCTGCATGGAGCCTGCTTTTCCCTCTGCCTGTGTCTCTGCCTCTCTCTCTCTCTCTCTCCGTCCCTCATTAATAAATAAATAAAATCTTAAAAAAAAAAGAAACCAAATGGCAGGCAAAGCCAGAAGTATGGGCTGTGTGGCCCTTTACGGGACATGCTGGCCAAGCTCTGTGGTGAACTCAGATTTTCCCCCAAGTCCATTTGGAGATTTTTTAGAGATTCCTTCAGCTAACTCTCTCTAGAGGATTTTTTTTTTTTTTTTTTACCACAGGGTCCTACAGATAGAAAGTTTAAGGCTGTATTTTTTTTTGTATGAATAAAGCTAATTTTTAGAGCATTATTAGGTTCACAGTAAAGCTGAGCAGAAAGCACACAGAGTTCCCATGTCCCCTGTCCCCTATGTATGCAGAACCTCCCCCATTATCAACACCACAACAGTACGTTTGTTACAATCAAACCTACAATGATATATCAGTACAGCCCAAGCCCAATGATTAGGACTCGTTCTCGGTGTTGGACATTCTGTGGGTTTTTTAAAATTTTTTATTTATTTATGATAGTCAGAGAGAGAGAGAGAGAGAGAGAGAGAGAGAGAGGCAGAGACATAGGCAGAGGAAGAAGCAGGCTCCATGTACTGGGAGCCCGATGTGGGATTCGATCCCGGGTCTCCAGGACCGCACCCTGGGCCAAAGGCAGGTGCCAAACCGCTGCGCCACCCAGGGATCCCATTCTGTGGGTTTTGATAAATGTACAACGATGTGCTTCCAGCATGGTCGCATTGTACAGAATTATGAAACGGTCTTAAAGATCACCATGTCCTCTGCTTATCCGTGTGTCCTTCCCTTCTAACCCCTGGCGACCACTGATCTTTTTATTGTATCTACTGTATCTTTTTCCAGAATGTCACACGGGTGAAATCACACACTACATAGGCTCTTCAGATTGGCTTCTTTCACTTAGAAATATGCGTCTCCTCCACGTCTTTTCATGGCTTGGCAGCTTTAGGTTTAGTGCTGAACTGCTTGGATGTACTACATTCTCTTTAGCCACTCACCTACTGAGGGACATCTTGGTTGTTTCCAAGTTTTGGCAATTAGGAATAAAGCTGCTATAAACACCTGTATGCAGGAGAGTAACTGCTAGATTGCATAGTATTAGTATTTTTAGTTTGATGGAAAAAAAAAAAACCTGCCAAACTATCTTCCAAAGTGATGGTACCATTTTATGTCCCTATGAGCAATGAATGAGAGTTCCTATTGCTCCACATCCTCATCAGCACTTGGTGTCAATGTTTTAGATCTTGGCTATTCTAATAGTGTTTCATGGTATCTCAATGTTTTAAATCTGCAATTCCCTAATGGCACATGATACTGAACATATTTTCATATGCTTACTTGCCATCTGTATATATTTCTGGTGAGGTGTCTTTACAGGTCTTTTGCCCATTTTGTAATTGGGTTATTTTCTTATTTTTGAGTTTTAAGAACTCTTTGGGTATTTTGGGTAGCCGTCCTTTATCAGATGTATCCTTTGCCAATATGTTCTCCTAGTCTATTAAGGTTATTTTTTTGAAAGGGGCTATGCTAACTTTTCATTAATTAAACCAATTTACAAAGTATGAGTAGAGACTAAAGCACTTTTCATAGGTTTTTAAATATTCTCATTATAGGGATGCCTGCGTGGCTAAGCAGTTGAGCATCTGCCTTCAGCTCAGGGTGTGATCCCAGGGTCCTGGGATCGAGTCTGATGTCGGGTTCCCAGGATGGAGCCTGCTTCTCCCTCTCTCTGCCTGTGTCTCTGCCTCCCTCTCTCTCTGTCTCTCATTAATAAATGAATAAGATCTTTAAAAAAAAGTCTCATTATATAATTAATACATACTACATATGTATTAATACTACATACTATACTATAGGAAACTACATACTATAGGAAATTTAAAGAGGAAACATGCACACACAAAATTAAAAATCACTATTTCCTTTTGGTGTACATATAATATATATGTACATCATCTATATAAAGAATAGTATTCATAAAGCATGTTCTAATATATTTAAATTTATCAGTATGCTCAATTATTAAGGCATTACATATTATTCTATAATATTCTTCTAAATGAGGGCACAGAATTCTACCTTAGAGTTGTAGGTGAGTCTAGGCATTGGATATATTCTTATATTTTATTTTTTTAAATAATGCATTGATGAGTCCTTGAAAAAAAATCTTAGCAAACATCTTTATTTCTTTAACAACTTTCTAGAAATGGAACTCTTGTGTCAAAACATAGAAAATCTTAGCGTTCTTAATACATATTACCAAAATATTCTTCAGAAACCTTTTATTCCTTCTAACTAACACCATTGGAAAAGGTATCATGATAGTGTTATAAATAGTCAAACATTTTAAGATGTACACTAACTCAGACTTTATGATCAATTCATTTACACCCAAAATGATGATGGATAACTCGATCTATTCATTAACACCACACTCGGCTCCAGATTAATTTGGCTTGTTATCAAACACTAAATATACTTTTAGAGACTACAGAGCTAGGGAAAAAGAGTTAACATTAAAGACAAGCAAACAAATAAGGAACAAAAAGAAACACCTGTGACTCCAGATCTGTGCGAGGTCTTGGAAGATGCTCTAAAGGGGGCTTTCAGTTGAGTCCATATCCTCAGACTAAGGACATAATCTTCCAGTATTCACAAGTGAAAAAATTCATTCTCCTATGAAACTAACTCTGGAATATTTGCCTAAAAATTATTTGCCCCTTACTTTCGAATCCACAACAAATACTGACTACCTTTGGATAGTTAAATTTCTTCCCTTTCTGTGCAATCAGGTCATACCACTAGGGACTTCCTCTGAGAAGCACTGTAGTGAGGGTGGGCTTCAGGTCTGTCAGACTTGAGGTCAAATTCTAAATCTTTGGTAAATCACTGAATGTAGGGATGCCTGACGGGCTCAGTTGGTTAAGCGGTTAAGCATCTGGCTTTGGCTCAGGTCATGATCCTTGGTTTGGGTCCTGGAATAGAGCCCCACATCTGGCTCCCTGCTCAGGGGGGAGTCTGGTTCTTCCTCTCCCTCCACTGCTCCCCTTGCTTGTGTTCTCTCTCTCTCTTTCTCAAATAAATAAAATCTTTAAAAAGCTTTAAAAAAATCACTTAACCTAGATAATCCCTAACTTCCTTGTCTGAAACAGAGGCAAACCATCTATAGTAGTAAGGTTGTGAAGTTTAAATGAAATCAAGTATGCAGAGCACCTAGTAACTGACTTTACTATTTTGATAATTTCTAGTCCATCCGTGCGGGGCAACTCTGTCTTAGGGAATGTGTGAGCTCTGAAAGAGCACATCCCAAAGAAAATTAATGGTACCACATGGAAGCTAAGTCTAACCCATGCATAGCTTAGAGAACTGCAGCTCTGCCCACTGCTAACAATACCTCGCCAGAACAGACAGCTAGTAAGAAACAGCATATTATTGAGGGTATAACACTGGAATGAGAATGGAATTCAAGTATTTCAGTAATAACAATGAGAAAAAGAATACAGAAAAGAAGCCATGCTTAAGCATTATATTTTGCCACTGAATGTCGAGGCAATTTTTGGATATTCTGATTTTTGTCTAAAAGATTTTCTCCAAGATTAGATGGCATTGTAATGCCACCAAATAAATAATGCTTACATTCTGGCTCCACAGCTGAGTGATGGCTTCTGACTAGAAATTGAATGAACAGTTTAATGGTAGTTCAAATAGTAGCAAATAGTTGTTTGCCAGTTTACAATCACTTATTCTCATTCGCTCTCTGTCATTTTCTGAGCTATGTTGCAGTTAAGAAAGCTGTCATACAAAATGAAAGTGGCTTTTTCAAGCAGAAAACAAATGTACTCTGGCTGGCAGACTGGCATTTAATCATTCAGTCTCTTAGCGTCATTACTCTGCTGCTAGCATAAAACATCCTGCATTGTTTATGGAGGAGGAGATGGGCTGTGAACACCTGGCCCCTACCAACCTCTGCAAGGAGGTGCCACCAAGTCTTTGTTATAGCTCTGGGAAGTGATCTTTATTGGAAGGACATCTGGGTTTAACAGCTGTATTAGATTAGAAATCTCTGGACCTCTGACTCCCACATTCATTGCCTCCAGATTTAGGGGTGAGGGTATTAGAAGGCAGCTCTCAATCATTGGCTTGGTTCGTGGTATCGCCCTCCATGGCTCAAGGATTTGAAGCTATTTAAATTACAAGTCTGCTGTATCCCTCTCTGATCCCTTCCTTAATTACATAAATTAGTTAACGAAAGTCTGATGTCTTCTGGTAAAACTAAAAATAACTAATATTTCCTTCGGTTTTGCAAAACTCTGACTTTTCCAAATGATTTGTGTACATCCGGAATTTTATCTCTCCCCTCCATTTTAGTGGATTGGTGCCTCTGAGGAGAAAGGGAAGGTATTGATTAAATTTACCCATACAGAGCAGGGTCAAGTCAAGCATACCCACAGGTGAGCACTGTTTTTCCTGGCACTTGTCCCAGCTGGTTCAGGATCAGGTAACAATATCACTAAAGTTCAACCAACAGTAGCAAATTTCCCCCTGGACCCCAGCTGTACCCTCCAGCTACAAGGGTAAAATGGAGATGTTCTGTTACTGAGGAAGCAGTATAGTTGTATATTTGTCTTTCTCCTAGTTATATATATAGTGTGCCAGGTAAGATGCTTCCTTCTGAAATCACAGTTCCGGTTTCTTTGAGCAAAGGGAAGATTTTGGTGAATATTTTTTAATAGAGTAACTTCAAGAAAGAGAAGAGTCGAATTTTGGCATTCTCCCCAAACATCATATATGCATATCCACACTAGGCTTTCCAAATGTGCGCCTCTCAGAATAATTCATTAGATTACAAATCCTCTATTATAATTGTTTCTCAGTAGGGGGCTATTAACAACTGCACTAGACTGGAATAATCTAATAAAGCAAAAATGATGCTCCTCTGTTAACCATACTGTTTGAATTCTTCACCTTCCAATGGTGTATTCAAGTACTGTCTCAGTGAAACCCATAAAACCCATTGATTATAGTAGACTGAAGAAGGTTCTCATTCCTTCTTCTATGCTTTGGCATTGGGGATGTCTCTGTGACAAGCCCAAGGTATGATTATTAGAAGTGTGGATACTATGGTTTCCATTCCAGCTACCATTTGGTGAATATCATGTCTTTTACTTCTTGAAAAATATAAATTGATACTTAAAAGACCAGACATATTGGCAAGAAGGATTACCAAACATGAAAAGAGACTAAAATAGAATCGTACAATATGGAAGAAAGTGTGAGACCACTGAACCTATTAGGAAAACTTACTGAGAATGCATCATTAAAATAGGAAACAACAGGCCACCAATGGTGTTACCTGTGCTGAGCCCCACTTGAGCAAACCAAGGCTTAATATCTAATCTAATTGCAGCTGCAACCTCTCCGAGGAGTCCCGGTAAGTCTGGAATTTCATGGCCAGCACTTGAGAGGTGACCCACCTGATAGACCGCAGTGGTCCCCTAAAGTAGGATGAGGTAATTGGCTCTTTCCTTGTCTCCACCCCATCTGCATATAAGTCCCCTATTTTGTTCAGCTTTCTGGAGCCCCTTTCTATTCACTAGATGGGATGCTGACCAATTCATACATTGTTCAACAACACCAATTTGATCTTTAAATTTACTCAGTTGGATTTTTGTCTTTTAATACTATTAAATCAGTCATTTATATGGTTTCCATTTATATGTCAAAAATACTAATGTAGTCTCTGTTGCTGGCACTGGCTTAAGATCTTTTTGAAATAAAGTGTGTTATAAGTAAATAAAAGGCAGCTGCCTTTAGGCCTCCATGCTCCTTTTGTTCTTTCCAAATGAGCTTCATACAACCCTCAAGACCTAATTAGATTACCCACCAGAGGTTCGAGAGGTTGAACTCTTCTGGAAAAGTCTGTTCTGCAAAAACAAGCTCCGTTTTCCCCTTGCAGAAAGTACCAGGATTAATCACTGCCAAATTTGCAAGTACATTCATATCTCTACTGAAATTCAGCACCTTACTGTGCTCAAAGAGACGGGAAATGAGAGAAATACCAAGAATGCATTCACAGGAGAATGTGAAAAGAAATGTCTTACCTGCTCGCTCCCAAGACTCTGCTTCAGGAGCTCAAGTTAAAATCGTCACATATTACCAAGAGTTGATAATAGGTTATTTGCTTCCGGTAAGAAATAGAAGTGGAAAGGCCAGAGGGAGACATAAGCTAAAACCGGTTAAAATGAGATATTTGTGTCACTCAAGTGCCAGGTGGAAATTTACACCCATGCAGGATTTTGTGAATCAGCTGGCTCCACTGCATGTTTGAACCATCCTTTTTGCCATGGTTTCATCTTCCGTCTTCTCATCATGCGGCCACGTATGGGTCCTTGTTATTAGATCTGGTTTTATTTTCCCTCCTTGTGGGAAACTGTTTAATGCCACTGTCAGAGCCAACAGTGCTTGGAACGTTTTAATCTTGTAAAACATTCCCCTCAGTTTTACAGGGGAGTCTGCTTTTGAGTGTCTGCTGCTATCATGAAGGATGAGGGGCCTGGATGCACATCTCTTTCCAATTTATTACATTAACATCTCTAAAATCTCAGATAATTTTTACTTATTGTCATATATCATGTGCTTCCAGCCATTAGCAAGTGTATTCTAAAGTTATCTACAGTGATCTCTGTAAACACATCCATTTTACTCTTGGTATGCAACAGCTGTTTGAATGGTGGTGGTGGGAAGATGCCGGAGTGATCTGTGCACAAGGGTCGTGACGCTGCCATGCAAAATACCAGGAGAACAGAGCAGTCAGTGTGGAGGACACTGACATAGGGGAAGCAGGGATGAGATCAACAGGAGGATAGAAGGTGGGAAAGAGGAATTAAATGATCCGGAAGGTTCTGGTTTGGGCATACAGAAAAGTTGCCAGAGGTAGATCATCCCAAGGAATTACTTGCTACCTCATCTAATTAGAGAGCAGTGATTACACCCATGACCTAAAGCAAAATATTATTCATTTGTTCATACATTCATTCATACATTCGTCGGCTCACCTGTTGCTTCCTGTATTGAATATTTACTGGGATCCTAATAATCTCTAAGAATACAAAGAGAAGAAATATATAAGCTCTGCTCTCAAGAGTCTCACACTGTGAGGGGATGACAGAGAGGTGCCCCAAATCCTTTAATTCGGTGTGAACTGGATATCGGTAGAAGGATGTGTGAATGTGCCTACCACTGCCCAGACGAGGGAGGTGCTACCTGGGGGGAAAGAGCACAAAGAGAGGGAGGCAGAAAAGCCGAAGAGAAAGAAGCAAGAGAGAAGACCCTACAGAAGAGATCATGTTTAAACTGGCTCTTGGAGAATCGGTAAGGATCCACCAGGAAGGAAAAATGAAAGGATCATTTCCAGCGGAGGATATAAGAGAGGAAATTCCAAAGAATGTCCCTTCCCCTCTGGGCACCTTGATGCTGCCAGGCTCTGTTGCCTTCAAAGCCTTGATCTTTCACTGTAGTCTCCCCAAAGTGACACCCATTCTATAGACTAATCCACCCCCTGTCCCCCAAGACACACCCAAGACCTTGACTCCTGCTCATTGACAAATAGCAAAGGGTTTAAACTCCTCTTGTACATTGTGTTCTGTGGTGGAGTCAGATCCAACGAGGTACAACCTTCAACCTGGAAAACCAAAGCGGGACAACCTCCTGCTTGCATGGGAAGTCTGTCTGGCCTGAAGAAAGATACGCAAGGCATAGACTGCTGTCAACAACCGACGGGAAGAGAGACCTCCTGTTCAATAAAATCAGGGAATTCAGACCAATTAAGAGAGATGAATGGACAGACTGGAGGGTAAAAAGTACAATGGGGACTACGTTCTGTCCCCCCCCACCACCAAATGCACAATTTTCAAAGGACATTAAAAAAATAAAGGGAAGAAAGAAAGAAAAAGGGAAGCTTAGCCAAGAGTGGCTGCTGCTCAGTGGACTTCCCGAAGCCCCGTCCGGACACTACAGGGCTGGTGCAGGGGGAATGAGCTAAGCCTTGCACTGCGCACAAAGAATGGCTTCGTATTTTCCTACCACGTGACACTGTTGATGAAGTCCTTAAGTTATTCCCTTTTGGCCCTGGGGGTGAGGGGGCTGGGGGCATTCTGTCCAATGTCCTGATTTGAAATCTCCAGCAATAACATGAAATAAAAATTATTCTTTCAGAAATGCTCCTGAGAGAACACAGCCTACATGTTTTCAAAGACCTAATTGGCATTATAATTCTAGAGTGACTTCTTTTCCCAGCAGATATCACTTTACTTATATTGATAATATACCGTAAGCATTGAACTGACTTTCAGAAAAAGACTCCGAATGCTTATTATGATCCTCGAGCACTCCGAGTTATTGGGATCAGTGGCTTCAGTTGGAAACATTTTATTTGTTTTTATAATAAAAAGCACATAATTGTTATTAGTCCCATGATTCCTTCTGTTGAATACAACAGTGCCTGCCTTTCCCCCAGACTTCATTGCTTTTTATTCTGCATCATGTGCTTTATTGATTTTTCTGTTACTATTATTTCCTCCAATAAGCCATGGTAAAATAACATAGATTTTCCTCTTTAATTTTTTCTGACTTCATTTCCACCCACAGCCTCCCCAGAGCTGAGTGCAGGACTTGCTGCTGCCTTTGCACTGCCCCTCCTTATTTCATGTCTGCTCTCATGTTCCTCCCCTATGACAACGGTGTCAAAATTTTAGAAGAGGGGCAAATAAATGACTCCCTTTCTCCTTCTGAGTTTAGAACCAAGTGGAAAATTTATTTTTTTAATATTTTATTTATTTATTCATGAGAAACACACAGAGAGAGGCAGAGACACAGGCAGAGGGAGAAGCAGGATCCATGCAGGGAGCTCGATGTGGGACTCGATCCCGGGTCTCCAGGATCAGGCCCTGGGCTGAAGGCAGGCGCTCAACCGCTGAGCCACCCAGGGATCCCCAGGTGAAAAAAAAAAAAAAAAAAGACAAGCAAATAGAAATCAAGATGTTAGCCTTTACTACTGATAAAGCTGGTGGTAGAGAGAAGCTTCTGGCCGGTCACAGTCCCTCCGTGAATTATTAGACAGACAGTCATACACTCCCACTGCCCTGTAGCATCACAGGCCTCACTGGCACAAGGAGAGGCCCCGTGCTCAGCTGAGTAGGACAGAGGTGGGTATTAGGAAGTCCGGTATATTCTGAACTAAGTTCCTGTTTGCAAACCCATCCTTGAAGTAAGTTTCTGCCTGTCTCAAGTTGAAGAACATGTGAGGATGCCAAGAGTGGCCAAGAGTGGCCAAGAGTGGCCAAGTGGAAGAGCCTTGGGTGGAACGTGAGGCTTAGGGGAACCATGTACTACTACCAGGTCCTGGGAGACTTCATTTCCAAGAAAATACGCATAAGATGTCCACTAGCCCATAAATCAGTGCAGAAGTAACTAAAACTCGAGTATTTTCTCTTCTCTCCGTTCTCACACTTGGTGCATGTGTAATCTACATGGGATGTTGGGAGTATTCCTCAGAACATTTCAGATTTTGTAGTTCGAGTCTGCTAATCACGGTAGTCGAACAATTTCAATGTTAGCAGGTCAGAATGCCAAGTACTACTGTGATCCCGCACAACAAAAGGCAAATCTTTGTTGACTTGAAACTGAAATGAATGATGTAGTCACTGGAAACAGAAAGTAAAATTAATCATATTGCTTATGTACTTGACCTGCACTTCTCCCATCAAAGATGGAAATTGAATTTCCTTGATACTTAGTTGGGGACATTTTATCTTAATTTCTAGAGGGGTGATATTTCTCAGATTAATGGGTTTAAGGGCAAAAGGTATAACTACTTCATTTAGATGAGACACAGAACTGCTTGATTTGGTTAACAATAATCTCCTTGTCCTGCTCCAAATCCTTGCCTTTAGTATATGTGGGTAAAACCTTCTTATTTAGAGAAAGGAGTCTAGGGGTTAGAAGTGAGATTATAGGAAGTTAATGAAATTCACGGGACATAAGAGGCTCAGAAAAATGAGTTTACCTGGGAATCCTCAAGGCTTTGCCTCTAAATCTTTTCTCTCTACACTTCAGCACACCTATGTCTCCCTACTGGAGCCCCGTCAAGCAAATGATTCGCAGTATTTGTTTATTTTCACCAATGACAAAGTAAGGTGCCTTACACGATAAACATTTTGGTTGCACACCTGAGTCTCATTTTCTTCATCTGTCACATGGGATGATGATAGTAAGCCCCTCATGATGTCAGAATGGGAAAATGCACACAGTGGTTGCATCGTGGGACCTGGGGCAGCGTGAACACACAATCAAATCTAAAATAATTATTCTTTTAACAAGTATTTTGAGGACCAGCGTATAAAGACACCAAGGTGAAAGGTGCCCACCAAGGTAGGGCCGACAGTTTTAACATATAAATAAATATATATATGATATATATGATATACATATTATTTTTAAAAAACAATGATTAATCCCAGATTGAGAAATTTTAACATTTATCATTATGCCATCAAGCCTTTAAAAAAATAGAAAGTTAGGGGATCCCTGGGTGGCTCAGCGGTTTAACGCCTGCCTTTGGCCCAGGGCGCGATCCTGGAGACCCGGGATTGAATCCCACGTCGGGCTCCGGGTGCATGGAGCCTGCTTCTCCTTCTGCCTGTGTCTCTGCCTCTCTCTCTCTCTCTCTCTCTGTGTGTGATTATCATAAACAAATAAAAATTAAAAAAAGATAAATCACCAAAAAAATAGAAAGTTAGAAAAAAGTTGAAATCACCTCAATTTTTGTCTCTCTCCCGATCTATCCAGCTATTCACTAACCCACGGTTAGTGTACATTCTTTTGACTACAATTTATACATTATCAGCAGACTCTCCAAAGTATTTTTGGTAACATATTACATATGTCTTTCTGCCATGCATTTTTCCTTAAAAAATTATTTGTGAAATTCATCCCCACTTATAAATGTAGCTTTAACTTACTTTCATTCTTTTTTTTTTCTTACTTTCATTCTTGAATAGTTTTCTCTCCTATTATTCTCCTATTATTCATGTATCGCTTCCCCTGATGACACTGAAGGTGGTTACGATGTTTGTCTACTCAAACACCGCTGGGATCATTCGTGATCCTGTCCCCTTGACACAGAAGAGGGTTTATTATGAAGTCACAATAATACGCATTTATACCAGTAATTTATAGAATTGTCAGATTTTTTAAAAATCTATCAATCTGAAGAATGTGTTCGCATCTCACTTTGTTTCAATTTACAATTACCTGATAAAAAGTTGTACATCTTTTCATTTATTTTTAATTCTATGGTCTACCAATTCCTCAACTTTGCCCACTTTACCTTAATCTTGATGTATTTTGTCTTCTTGAATCAGAGTTTTTAATCTATCGTAGCTTTATGGTTTACAGATATTATAAATATCTCTTAACTTGCTAGCATTTTTGCATAGAATTGTTATATTTAAAAACAGTCAATATTTTTATCATTTCCTTTATGATTTTTTTGTGTATTTAAAGTTCCTTCCTATCCTAATATTGTAAGAGTAGCATCCCATTTTTTTCCCATTTCAAGTTTTGCTTTGTCATATTTAGGTCTATAATCCATCTGGAACCTATTTTGTGAGCAATACATGGATTTACTGTTTTTGTTGTTATTTTTTCATAACCAGCTGGTCTAGCATCATTTACTGCATCGTCCTTGGCAATACCAATTGCACTTGTTAGATGGACCAAGTTTGGTGACATGCAGCAGGGCTGTTTCTGGTTCTTTACTGATATATTATTTTACTTTGTATTCTTGAGCCAATACTACACTCAAGCAGGAATTGTGTGCGTGTGGAGGAGGGGCATGATCACCTTCATCACAGAAGTCATCTTCTCTATCGTCAGCATTTGTTAAATGCCTACTACGTGCAAAGTCCTGAGTTAAGCCTTTTCCTTTCTAGATGCTCAGAGAGTCATCAAATCTGACATGTTCCTGATGAGAGAGTCACAGCTCCAGAAATATGAGTCTTGTTCATTGCTTTCTCCACAAGTCAAAGAAGATAGGGCATAATTCTAGCTAGAGGTTTTCCTTGACTGTCAATATTTCTGTTTTCATACAGTCCATTTGTTTGCACAACATACATCAACAGCCCAAACTAAGTCTTACGTGCTAAATTTGGCCTTCTACATACATTGCTGCTATGCTGAAATGTCCAGGTAGCATACAGAGCTTCTGGCTGCCAACCAGGGCACACTTTGACAGCATATTTGTACAGCAGTGTTTTGTGTTTTGAATATTTTATTGCCTTCTGTCTTCATTATTTTATGAAAACAAATGGAAGATGAAAATGCTGATACAAGAAGTGTAGATCTCGTAAACCTAATATAGTCGAGACAAAGATGGAAATCACTCTGAGTACCCAAAGTGGTAAATCAACAAGACACTCATTGGGCTTATGCCAGTCAACTGTTTGTTCAGTTGTGAATAGAAGATAACAAACAAGAACATATTTGAAATTCTACAGATAAATCAGAGAGGTTTGTGTAAAAGACAAAATATATTTGAGGACAAACTGGGTCTCTGGGCCTGGGGCTATCATCCCTCATTTTTAGAACATGCAAATTTATTATTTAGCCTTTATGTAATCAAATATGATGTACAGTATTAAAAATACATTATATACAATAGTATTACATATTCTGTATAGCTCTTATAAGCCCCAAATAAACCATCCCATGATCACAATAATTTTTTTTCCTGGATGCTGGGATAAGAGTAATATAACAATTATTTTTGGCTCATAAAATCACACACATGTATGTGCACACAAAAAAATGATCCTTGTCCTACCAAGTCCAGTCTTATACCAGCCACATGTCAAGAAGGAGAATATTTGGCATGCATGATAAAAATCTCAACTATGAAGACATGGTCCTCCAGAATACATGTTTCTTCTATATTTCATTATGAATGCTTCATGAATCACAGCCACATTTTTATATACTCTCTTCTCAACCAAGGAAATCACACATACTTCATTTTGGAGCATTAAAAGAGCAATGCCTCCAAGGAGTTTGTTTCATTTATTTCAATTTACTTAGTCCTTAGCAACATGCATGACATATACTACATGCTCAATATATCTTTTAATTGACTTTCATCTACTAGTGCCAAACCTATAAAAATGCTTTTATTTATTCATTTATTCATAAATTCACTTATCTATAATATATACTAAATCCTTAATGTGTGCCATTTCCTTGGCCAAGAGAAAAATGACTTAAAACAGATCTTCTTGCTTTCAAGAATCTATCTAGAAGGAGGTGCTAATATATAAATCACAAATTTTACTGTAAGGCAGAAAATTGCTAATGATACAATTAAGAGAAATTTACTATTTGGAAGAGAGAGGAAAAAACAACTCTGACTAGCAGAATGAGATTAATAAAAGAAGTGGCATTGGAACTGAGCCTTAAAACAATGAGTAGAATTTTGTGTAGGCAAGGGGTAAGTAGCTTCTTTTACTGGCATCATGGGTGCTAGAAGTGTAGAGAAATAATTATTAGCACCAAAAAACCCTTTAAACATATATATTTTTGACATATGGCTGAATTAGGGATAAAGTAAGGGAATATCATGAAACAAAGGGGGAGGGTGGATGAGTCTACAAAGGTAGTGCAGCTGAAGCAGGCATTAACTACTGATCAATAATATTCTGGAGCCATGAGTTTTAAGGAGGGCTTGGATAATGAAGAGTAGAGGGCACACAAGTTTGAGAGTCTAGTAAGATGCAGGATTGTACTAAAAGAAAAAAAAAATCCTTCATAAATATGTTTCTTAAAGGACAACAAACTCAGCATATAAGAAAAAAAAAAAAGCTGTATCTTCGGGACTACTGGGATACCTGTGTTTTAGATTTGATTTTAAGAATATAGAAGAAATGGGGAAAAGACTCTAATAAAAATTCCTAACTATAAATCTACCTTCAAGCAGGCTCAGAGCTGGAACTGACTCTTCCTATATAGCCTCTAAAACTACAAGCTGGGAATTTAAATTAATTGTGAATTAGTAGACTCCTAGGTAATTGGATAGATGGCTCCAAATGCAAATACATTTCAGAAGAATGAAACTTCTTCTCTTCTTTTTTTTTTTTTTTTTGAGATTTTATTTATTTATTTATTCATGAGAGACACACACACACAGAGGCAGAGACACAGGCAGAGGGAGAAGCAGGCTCCCAATGGGGAGCCTGATGTGGGACTCCATCCCAGGACCCTGGGATCACTAACTGAGCCAAAGGCAGATGCTCAACCACTGAACCACTCAGGTGCCTGAGAAATGAAATTTCAACCCAGGTTATGTGAGCATCCATATCTATATGCCTATAACCCTATCTACCAATCTAGTTTGTAGGATATTAAACCAAATTATTAGATGCAAAGAAATAGTGAGCCAAAATTTAAATCTAATGATAGCACTGAAAATGAATTTTAAAAAATCCCTCAAAATATGTGAAAAGTAATTATAAAAGTAAAGGTACAAGGCAAAGACAACAGGCAATGCTGCACTGTTGTCTTTGGCAATATTGAATATTGTAATAGATGCAATATTCAAAGAGAAAGATAACGGATGAGAACTTTTTTGAGTTAATGCAAAACACACCATTCTGGAATCGTAACATACTGTAAGCAGGATAAATAAAATTGAATTTATAAGTAGATGTATAATAATGAAATTGCAGAATGTGAAAGGCAATGAGATAATCTTAAAGAACCACCAAAGGGAAAAGAAAATCTCCCCAAATACTATTAGTTATACTGATAGATAACTTCTTGGCAATAATCTTAGAACCTGTAAGCCACAGAATTATATCTTCAAAGACCTAAGATAAATTAACCTTCATCCTAGAATTTTACATACAACAAAACTACCATTCAAGAATGAAGGTGAGACTCCTGATTTCTGCTTACTATGTGGAAATCTGGAAAAGAATGTCACTCCCATTTTTACATCTACAAGAAAACTCACTGGACAATGGCAAATTCATAATTTTGCTCAAAGTCATCGGAGAACTAATATTGCAAGGCAACCCGTTAAACAAAACTCTGGGAAAGATGGGCACTTCCAAGTAGAAAAGGAACGCAAGGACTTGGCTTGCTTGGGTTTGATGCCTGATGATGACATATGTGCTAGTAAGAATTCAACTAAAATTTTTAAATCAATTGGTTAAGGCCGAGTGTGAACCAGTATGAAAACAATATTAGAAAAGCAGGGGCTACCAAGAGCAGACACACGGCAAGGATAACCACAGTTCACAGTGACCTGCTCTACAGACAAACCTAGCAGATTTTGTCACTGAAGAACCATCAGCACAGCTACAGTAAACCTCTACAGTTTTCACCAACTTTTGCCCCACAAGTATTTGTATTTGCTGTGCAAGTCACCAGAATCCCTTCCTGTTTCCTCAACCCCTATCTTGCCAAAGAACAGAAACTACACCGGAAGGAAGCTAGCTCAGGCCACTGCATCTGTGTGAGTTTAAGACACCAGCCTAGATTCCCCCCATCGCTGTTTCCCACTGACATGCATACATCTCGGGATAGCCCTTCTAGCTGTTCACTTGCATGTCTCAGGTCCAGCACCCATTACCCCTCTACTGTACTGCAGGGTGCATGCCTAGACGGAAACCCAACTACAGGAGAACACACCAATAGCTTGGTCTCCCACAGCTGTTTGTGGCCCATATTAGGTCACTGGCCTGCAACACTGTATGCCCCTGAAGTTAGCTTCTCTAGCTGCGCACCTGCATGCCCCGGGCCTGATCCATGTCACTAGTCTCCACTGCTGTGTGCCCATGGGGAGACCTAGAAGCCATGGTCATTCAGTCTGAAACCTAGAGCTTCTAAAGAATACTCTAACCAGCAAAATTGTCCCTGCAGCATAATAAAGATCAATACTGCAGCTAACATCACACTTCAGTGGGGAAAGGTTGAAAGCTTTACCTCTGATATTAGGACTAAGACAAGGTTGCCCAATCTTAGCACTTCTATCCAACAAGTTACTAGTCCCAGCCACACAAATTAGGCACTAAAAAGAAATAAAAGGCATCCAAATGAGAAAGGAAGAAGTAAAACTGTCTTTGTTTGCAAGTGATAAGACCTTGTATCTGGAAAATCCTAGTGATTCCACCAAAAAACTTAGAGTTATCCAGCGAATATTGTAAAGTTGCAAAATATAAAGTCAACACCTAGAAGTCAGTTACATTCTATATACTAACAAGAAAATATCTAAAGGAGAAATAAAGAAAACAATTTTATTCACAATAGCATCAAATTCAACAAGATACTTAGGGATAAATTTAACCAAGAAGGTGAAAGATTTGTACACTGAAAACCATAAGTCCTTGGTGAAAGACTTTGAAGGAGACACAAAGGGAAAGATACCTTGTTTTTCTGGATCAGAAGAATTAATGTTATTAAAATGTCCACATTACCCAAAGCTGCCTATAGCTTCAAAATAGAAAAAGAATCCTAAAATTTGCATGGAACCAAAAGATGCATAGTGAAAGCAATCTGGAGAAAGACAAACAAAGCTAGAGTTGCCACACACTCTGATTTCAAACTTCTACTGCAAAGCTATACTGATCAAAACATTATGGTACTGGCATAAAAAGACACAGGTAGACCCATGGAACAGAATTGAGAGCCCAGAAATAAACCCTTACAAGTAAGGTCAACTTAACATTTGACAAGGAATCAAGAATACTCACCAAGGGATCCCTGGGTGGCTCAGTGGTTTAGTGCCTGCCTTCGGCCCAGGGTGTAATCCTAGAGTCCCAGGATTGAGTCCCATATCGGGCTCCTTGCAGGAGCCTGCTTCTCCCTCTGCCTATGTCTCTGCCTCTCTCTCTCTCTCTCTCTCTCTCTGTCTCTGTCTCTCATAAATATTTTTTTTAAAAAAAGAATACTCACTGGGGGAAGGACAGTTTCTTCAATAACCAGTCCTAGAATCACTGGATAACCACATACTAAAGAATGAAACTGGACCCACAAAAATCTCCTTGACATTGGTCTTGGTAGTCTTTTTTTTTTTTTTTTGATATGACACAACAAGCGCAAGTAACAAAAACAAAAATTAGTAAGTGCGACTACATCAAACTAAAAAGCCTCTTGAAAAGGGCTTCAACAAAAGCCCCTTTGTTGAAAAAAAATTAACAAAGTAAAAATGCAAAAAAATACTTGCAAATTATATTTCAAAAAGGATTAATATCCACAATATATACAACTCAATAAAAAAATCCAGTTAGAAAATAGGCAGAGGACTTCAGCATAATTTTTTCTCCCAAAGGAGACATTTAAACTGCCAATAGGTACACAAGAAAGTGCTCACCATCACTTATCATCATGGAAATCAAAATCAAAACCACAGTGAGATATCAGCTCACACCTCTTAGAATAAACCTCATGAAAAAGAGAAGAGGTAAGAAGTGTTGGTGAGGATGTGGAGAGAAGGAAGCCTTTGTGCACTGTTGGTGCATATGAAAATTGGTACAGCCACCATGGAACACATTAGAAAGGCTCCTCAAAAAAATCAAAGAAAGAACTACTGTATCATCCGGCAATCCCACTTCTGGGATATCCAAAGAAAATTCTATATCCACTTCTATATCCAAAGAAAATGAAAACAGAACCTTTAAGAGACATCTGCCCTCCTATGTTAATCACAGCATTATTCACAATATCCAAGATACAGAAATAATCTAAGTGTCCATCAGTGAACAAACAGGTACAGAAGATATGTATGCGTATCCACATAGAGTGGAATATTATTTGGCCACAAAAATAATGAAACCCTGTCATTTACCACAACATAAGTGGAACTTGAACCATTATTATACTAGGTGAAATTAATCAGATGTAGAAAGACAAATACTGTAGGATCTCACTTATATGTGGATTCTAAAAAAGCTGAGCTCATAGAAACAGAGAGTGAAGCCGTGGTTCACCGTCTGAGGGTAAAGGAAATGGGTTGATATTGGTCAAAGGGTACAAACTCCCAATTCAAGACAAATAAATTCTGGGGATCTAAGGAACAAAATGGTGATTTGCAGTAAGTAATATCGTATTATAGGCTTAAAAAATAGGATAATGAACAAGCTGAAATCATGCTCATATTTTTCAAGTAAGTAGAGAAGAAAATTTGGAATGAGGAGAGGGTATAATTCAAAAGAAGGTACGTGTGATAGAGACTGGCTATGTACATAGCAAACTTATTTACTAGAACTTCTGGACACACAGATGACTGCACTTTTTAAGCCTCACTTATAGTCAGATGTAGCCATGTGACTGAGTTTTGGTCAGTTTGATGTAAAGTGATGGATCACTTCCTGGTTGGATTCATAAAAACCTCTCATGCCTACTTCCCTATGCCTTTTTCCCTTCTTTGGTAACCTTGGATAAAACATATAAGGAAACAGAATCCAAATATCACCTTTTGGAAGAAAGCCCATGTCCCAGGAATGACTGCTTTTCAGCTTTACATGAAGGCTAAATTTCTATCGCATTAACCTACTAATAGCTGGCAATTTATATACAGGCATACCTTTTACACATATTTTGTTATTCTCTGCTTTATGACGCTTCACATATATTTAGGGATCGTTTTTACAAATCAAAGGTCTGGGGCAATCCTGCATCAAGCAAGTCTATCAGCTCCATTTTCCCAACAGCATTTGGTCACTTTGTGTCTCCATGTCACATTCTGGTAATTTTCACACTACTTCAAACTTTTTCATTATCATCACATTTGTTACCGTGACCTGTGATAAGTGATCTTTGATGATGCCATTGTAACTGTGTTGGGGTGCCATGAATGATGCCCCTGTAAGACAGGAAACTCATTTGGTACATGTTGTTTGTGTTCTGACTGCTTCACTGACCAGTCATCTCCCCGCCCCTTTCCTCTTCTCCGGTTTCTCTATTTCCCCAAGATGTAACAATATTGACATTAGATCGATTAATAACCCAATGGCCTCTAACTATTAAAGTAAAAGGAAGAGTCTGCGGTCCCTCAATTTAAATCAAAAGCTAGAAATGATTACAGTTAGGGAGAAAGGCATATCAAAAGCCAGGACAGGTCAAAAACCAGGCCTCTTGTACCAGTTTGTGAATGCAAAGGAAAAGTTATTAAAGAAATCAAAGTGCAAAAAAAAAAAAAAAAAGAAATCAAAGTGCTACTCCAGTGAACATACAAAACAGCCTTATTGCTGACATGGAAAAAGTTTTTGGTGGTCTAGGGAGAAAAATCAAACCAAGTACAACATCAACTTATGCCAAAGACTAATCCAGAGCACAGCCCTAACTCTTCAACTCCATGAAAGCTGAAAGAGATAAGAAAGCTCAAGAAGAAAAATTTGAAGCTAGTGGGGTTGGTTCATTCATGAGGCTTTAAAAAGCCATCTCCATAACATCAAAGTGCAAAATAAGCCAGTTAGTGCTGAGGTAGAAGCTGCAGCACGTTATCCAGTATCCACTTGTAATTAATACAAGTGGCTACACTACACAATAGATTTTTCAGTGTGGATAAAACAACCTTATCTTGGAGAAAGATGCCATCAAAGACTTTCATAGCTGGAGAAAAGAAGTCAATGCCTGGCTTTTAAGTGTCAAAAAATGGGCTGACTCTCCTGCCAGGGGCTGATGCAGCTCATGACTTTAAGTTGAAGCCAGTGCTCATTTACCATTCTGCAAATCCGAGGACCCTTAAGAAACGTGCTAAACCTACTCGGCCTATGCTCTGTAAATGGAGCAACAAAGCCTGGATGAAAGCACGTCTGTCATTTATATTTATATATTTATAACGTGGTTTGCTGAATATTTTAAGCCTACTGTTGACACCTACAGTTCGGAGGGAAAAAAAGGAAAAAAAATATTCCTTTCAAAATATTACTGCTCATTGACAGTGCACATGGTCATCAAGAGCTACGGTGGAGATGTACAATTAGATTAATGTTGTTTTCATACCTGCTAAGACAACTTTCATTCTGCAGCGCATAGATCAAGGAATAATTTAGACTTTAACGTCTTGTTATTTAAGAAATACATTTTGTAAGGCTGTAACTTCCATTGATAGTGACTCCTCCGCTGGATCTGAGCAAAGCAAATTGAATATCTTTCAGAAAGGATTTGCCCTTGTAGATTTATGAACATCTGTGATTCTTGGGGAAGGGTCAAGATATCAACATTAACAGAAGTTCAGGAGAAGCAGATTCCAGCCTTTACGGATGACTTGAAGGGGCTCAAGACTTCAGGGGACAAAGTAACTGCACATGTGATGGAAATAGCAAGAGAACAGAATTAGAAGTGGACCCTGATGATGAGACTCGATTGCTACAACCTCATGATAAACCTTTATCAGATGAGGAGATGCTTCTTAGCGATAAGCAAAGAAAGAGGTTTTCTGAGATGGGTTGGTGAAGACGCTGTGAAGACTATTGGAAACATAAAAACAAAGGATATTATTTTATATATTAGGTAAACTTCATTGATAAAGCAGCAGCATGACTTGAGAGGACGGACTTCAACTTGAAAAAAAAAGGTCTACTCTCAGTAATGCCATTAAACAGCATCACGTGCTACAGCGAAATCATCCATGAAAGTGAGAATCAATTGATGCAGCAAACTGTACTGTTGTCTTATTTTAAGAAGTTGCCACAACCACCTCACACCTTCCAACCTTCCACAACGATCACCCTGGTCAGTCTAACAGCCGTCCACATCAAGGCAAGACCCTCAGCAAAAAGATGAAAACTCGTTGAAAGCTTAAATGATGGTTAGCATTTTTTAGCGACAAAGGATTTTTTAACTAAGGCATAGACATTTATTTTGGGCATAAATCTATTGTGGGCTTAATAGATTACAGAATAGTGTAAGCATGACTTTTATAGCATACTGAGAAATAAAAAAAATTGATTTGCTTTATTGTTCAGTTCCAGATTACTGCTTCATTGTGGTAAGTCTGGGACTGAACCCACAATATCTCCAAGATATACCTGTACTGCGTAGTGTGGCTTTAATAAACAGGAAAGGAGAAAAACAAAAAAGATACATTAAAACAAGGCAAATAGAAGTGAGGTATACTTTAGATTATAGATTGAAACAGATCAATAATCACTATGTTTAAGTCTAATCTCCCCAGTTAGGTGAAAATTACAAAAATTATGATAACTGATAATATAAGGACAGGCAATATTTGAAAAGATTAAAAATCTATGTGTACTAAGCAAATTCTACCCAAAATGTCTAGTATGGTTACATTAGCATCAAGCACAATTGCCCTGAAGGCAAATAAACTACTAACAATATAGAAAGTTACAACGTATTGACAGGAGATCTTCTATAAAGAAAGAAATGGTTTAAAGTTCCATACAACCAGTAAAACTCCATAAAATGTATATAGTACAAACTGACATAAGTACTAGGAGAAATTGTCAAAGCCAACATTTTAATGGGAGATTTTAATAACCCTCTCTCAAGAATTGATAAACAAAGTCAGTAAGAATCTGGAGTATTTGAACAACATAATTAATTCAATATATATACATATGAAGGGGATCCCTGGGTGGCTTAGTGGTTTAGCACCTGCCTTCGGTCCAGGGCATGATCCTGGAGACGCGGGATCGAGTCCCACGTCAGGCTCCCTGCATGGAGCCTGCTTCTCCCTCTGCCTGTGTCTCTGAGTCTCTATCCCTCTCTGTGTCTCATGAATAAATAAATAAAATCTTAAAAAATATATATGTATGCATGTGTATACCCATGTATATGTATGCACACATGTGTATATAATGTGTATATTATACACACACACACACATACACACGTATCTTGGACACAGTACCCAACCACTAGTGGATTATATATCATTTTCATGTACACATCAAATATTTATAAAAACCGATTATGTACAGAACCACAAGAAGAGTTTCAGTAAGTTTCAGAGGAGATGAGACGAGGAAAAATGCACACCACGGTAACCACATGACCAGAGGTACAGAGACAGGAAATGCAGTGTGTGTTTCAGGCAATCGGACCAGTGGTCCTAAATGACTGATGCTAAATTTGGGAGGAAGGGCACCTGGGTGACTCAGTGGTTGAGCATCTGCCTTTGGCTCAGGTCCTGATTCCAGTCCTGCATCAGGCTCTTCCCAGGGAGCCTGCTTCTCCCTCTGCCTGTATCTCTGTCTCTCTCTCCCTCTCTCTCTCTCTGTGTCTCTCATGAATAAATAAATAGATTTTTTTAAAAAAATTGGGAGAAGATATTCCTAAATACTAAGTCAATAAAGAAGGAAAAGGGTAAATGGACAAAAGATTTGAGCTTTTTGTCTGGGTCCTATTAGGCCTCAGTTTCTTTGTGTCCTGGCCATATGACATAGATAAAACATTTGAATTAGAGGCAAGAGCTTCTATATTCTGTTTTAAACATGTTATTAACTTCCATCAGAATGAAAACTCAACTCAGAAATAGATAGCCACCACAACCTGATACATTTATCTTCTGTGTTTCTTGTTTCATAATAAAGCAAAATCCAGACTCAGAGTCATATAAAAACCGACATGACTGCCATCAGAATTAGGAGACAATTTCTTGACCACTCAAGCCTTCTCGATTTGTATAAATTCAGTCTCCTTTTTTTTTTTCTCACAATGGGAATATGACTCTGGTCTGAAAGGTCTAACCTAACTGAGATCTCTTCTTCCTTAACTTGAGGCTCCGCATTAGCTTTCCCTTCACATCTTTTCAATTCCTTTATGTAATGGCAATAGTGAGGTCAGCTGCTTCCCAGCAATGACAGATGAACCATCACAGATACAGACTTTTGACCAGAATGTGAGTAATGCTAGTTAAGTCTTTGTGTCCTGACAATCAAGCTGGAATTGGACTGTTTGAATATTAAGCAGAAGGTGAAACAGCTGTTTATACTTATTTGATAGAGTCTTAGGAAAATACGGGGCATAAACATTTATAACCTGTGACTCAATTTTTCACTTTGCAGGAAGTACAGTTTGAGAAAGCTTATTAAACTTACAACAAGGCTCTCCTTTCATTTTATTTTGATGTTTATGTTGAGCTGTCTCATTATGTACAAAAGCTCCTCTAACCCAAGAAGGGCCGTTCCCATTCTCTCCTCAACTACACCAAATGGTCTGTTGGTTCCACCAATCAGCTGAAGCTGCTTTTGTCAGAGTTGTCTTTGTGCTCTGTGCTGCTGTATGCAGCATCCTCTCAACACATTTGACCATTCTTCCTTTCTTAAAACACTTTATTCTTGTGACTTCCTAATACCCATTCCTTTGTTTTCCTCTTACTTCTCTGCCCTGCCTTATCAGCTTTCTATGCTGGTTCCTCTTCCATTACTCCACTGCCACTGTTAGAACAACCAGGTTTAACAATAGGTTTTTCCCTGTATTCACGCTCTCTCCAGTGTGACCTTATTACGTTCCATGCTTTGCATATAGTTTGTATGTCCACAACTGTCAAGGGTATATGTCTAACTCTTATCTCTCCCCTTGAACTTAAGATGCATACAGCCCAACATCATATGGTATCTTCAGTTGATTGTGCAACGGTCATCTCAAAATTTGGCACGTCTAAGATATATCTCTTGGCTCTGTTTTGTTCCCTCCCAATACTTCTGTTCCTTCTGTTTTCCCATCTTACGAAGTGGATCTAATATGTAGTCCAAAACTGTGTGCTTAATCCTTGGTTCTCCTTCCTAAATCAACATATCAAATCCCAACATAACTCTGCCTCCACAAAATATAGTCATATTTGAAGTGTAGACCCAACTGGTTGGGATTTGCCCTAAAAACCCATGCAGCATGCATACCCTTTATGTCTCAACTTCCTCATCTGTAAGACGAGACAATTAGATCATACAGTCACATTCCACAAAGTGGAATGCCCATATCCATCATTCCACTAGAAGTATCTACTACACTACTCTATTTTCATTAGGCCAAATACTATACATATGCATTATGAATTCAGTGACTGAAGAAATGTTCTAGATTCATGTAAGCCTGATTTGTCAGACAGAAACAGCATGACTTACAGTTAGTGGAGGACATTTAGCAACATGGTTAAAGAAGATGGGAGGAATAGAATGAAACGAGTATTTGTTGAGCAGATATCATTAAGCATCACCAGAAAATATCCAGTGTCTTTAGGAAAGGAATGCACCTGTTGCTTCGTGGAATGTGACTGTATGATCTAATTGCCTCATTTTACAGATGAGGAAGTTGAGACATAAAGGGTATGCGTGCCGCATGGGTTGTAAGGGCAAATCCCAACCAGTTGGCTCTACACTTCAAAATGGTGATACTTGTTTAAAATAACTTAAAAATTCAGCAGTTCCTTAAAAAATAAAGCACTATATACTTGTGAACACCAGAATCCTGACTCTGGCAGACAGGAGGATTCTTCTGACAATATTAATGAAAGAATTTGCGACTTACTTTTATGTCACCAATTGGATTAGCTCACTTCTAGACCTCCTTAGCATCACCTCCGTCTCTTGCCCAATGGAATAAAAATATGTAATGAGGCAAAAATATTTTTCCAATTATGTGAGGTTTCGTAGAGTTCCTGACAGGCAGGGCAATAACAACAGTAAGTCTAGAAGCAATAAATCAAAAGTTACAGACATTAGCTACCAAAGGAAGACAGAAAAGAGTACATTGAGTATCCTGAGAAACTATATTATTTCAGTAGGTCCAAGACCAAGAAATATCCATATTTAACTCTTCCTTTGGACAAGGAAACCAGATCTTCAAGAAACAAGAATATGGAAAGGCAAAGGCAAGTCTTGATTATTAGCATGGACCCCAAACATCAGTGAATGAATTAGAACCCTTGGACAATTTCTTTGCCCAAGGTTGGCCTGCATGGTTTGAGGCAAATACATAATATGAAGGAAAAGAATTGAAACAGGAAGACAGACAGAATAAAGACATCCATGCCCTCTACCATACTGCCACCCACAACTTCCCTAGACCTCAGCACAGAGATGGTTAAAGCTAAAAACCCTGGGCCCTCCTAGAGAGAACAAAAACTTGAGGTCTCGCAGCCACTGAATGAAAGGAGGATCTGAGAATGGACAGAGAGAGGGAGGGAGGTAAAGAGATAAAGACAGAGAAAGAGATTTTCGGAGAAACAAACAAGAGCTGAGACTGATGGTAAAACTCCATATGGCCACAGTTGTAAGAAAATAAAAGGCAGGGTCATAGCGATGGCCACTATAACTTTATCTCTGAAAATTTTACTTCCTGATTGGTGATTTATTTTTAGGATAACTATTATCAAATTTGAAAACTAATAAACAATGATCAATTTTTTAGGACTAAATAATTCTAAGAGTAAATAAGTTTAATGTCTGACAAAGTAGTATTCTCTTCTTCCATGGATACATTTCATGCTTTTCTTTCAATTATAGAATCTGAAAGATTTTCTCAATTCTATATTTAAAACTTTCTATGACAACTTTTTTTAAAAAAGATCTTATTTATTCATTCATGAGAAACATACACAGAGGAAAAGGCACAGACAGAGGGAGAAGCAGGCTCCATGCAGGGAGCCCAACGTGGGACTGGATGCCGGGTCTCCAGGATCACACCCTGGGCTGAAGGCGGCGCTAAACCGCTGAGCCACCAAGGCTGCCCCTTTGACAACTTTCATCTGGAAGTATACTTCTTTACAATTTTGGGGAGTGATGCTATTTTAAAATTGATTTCCATTTTTAACTGTCAGTTTTGAAATAATTACAGATTAATTCATATTATACAAGTGGTAAGGACGTACAGAGAAGTCCTATGTACTCTTCACCTAGTTTTTTCTCAAAGGCTACATTTTAGGTAACTACAGTAGACCTAAATATTCATTTAAAAAAAAACTACATCCATTTTTACGGCTGTCATATCTTCTTAAATCTCTCTGATGATACTAATTAGGATTCCTTTACTCTAATTTATTTTATTTTGATCTCTAATGTGTCTGCTTCTATCGGTGTTACTTGATTTCGGTCTTTCTCCTTCATTTATGCAAATGTTTCTAAAAAATCTGGTGACCCTTGATTGTTCAATTATACTTTACACAATTGTTCCTTAGGAAAACTGACTGTGTACATCAGCAGGGTCACTAAATTGGCAGACTTCGATTTGAGATGAATTGACTGTCAAGCAGCAATTATACTATGAAAACTCTAAATGCCAGGTTGGGAAGGAATTTCTCTTGTAGCCCTGTGTCCTATACCAGGTCCTCCAGTGAACCCTGACGCTGTTATTTTTTTAGAATTTAAGCGTCTGTCTTGCCACCAACCCTAGGAAACACACCTGGTTCTGACTTCTCTGCTTACAGGGAGATAGATGTGAAATAGGAAACGGAAGAGCACACCAGCTTTTCCTTACACAGACTTCTAATTCGCCTCCCAGTTATGAACTCCTTCTGATCTTTGCCCTTCTTCACATCATGTACCTGGACATGAGAATTTCTTTGGGGTTCTTCAAGATCCCTTCGACATATCTAGACAAGAGCAGAACTAACAATAATATAACCTAAGTCATAAATGAGAGTCTTCTGTATAATTTACAGTCTTCTAGAAGCCACATTAAAAAGTTTAAAAAAAAAAAAAAAGTTTAAAAAAAAAAAAAAAGTTTAAAAAGGTGAAATTAACTTCAGTAATAATTTATCAAAAATATCATTGCAAAATGTAATCAGTATAAAGATGGAGATATTTTGCATTCCTTTTCATACTAAATCTTCAAAAACTGATGTAAATATTACACTATGGCACATGTCAACTTAGACCAGTCCCACATCTCAGAGGCTTAATAGCTACATAGGGCTAATGGCTACCGTTTGGGACATGACTGACTGCTTTTACCGTGGCTTCTATCATTCTATGTCCTCCATTAGCACTGCTTCGTCTATGTTTAATCTTCGAAAAATGGATGAAATCTTTAGTTCAGTGATGGTCACCCACCTATCTTCATTATTGTTGCAGATTGAAGCGGATTTTTAAAATGTAATTTTAGTTTTGTGTCAGAAGGAAAAGTAAATAAATGTGTAAACTCGGCCATCGAGAAACCCATAAAACCATCAAGATCCCAACATCATCTCCAGAAGAATGAACTCCACTGCACAGGTTTTGTGGGTGTAAAATACATAACAATAACAGTGAAGTATAGCTTTTGGCATTTCCTTATGCTTATCATTTTATAAATGGCTCAAGGATTATAGTACTACTTAATTCTTTTGGTCCATAATATTTGACTATTCTGTATTTTTGGTTCCTTTGTAATTGAATGATAATTATATATTTATTGCTACTTAATTAACTATGTATCAAGAACTCTTCTTAGGCTTTATATGTATTACCTCATTTAATCTTGATAACCTTAGGAGATCAGTGCTACACACACATATACACACACACACATAAAAACATGTACACGTATACATATATAAAGAAATTGAGGCACGTAGAGGCTAAGTAAGCTGCCCAAGGTCACACAGACCCCAGAACTGTGATTCCACAATATATGCTCTTAATCCCTAGGCACTATGCTTCTTTAAGATCTTATATGCAGAATTGGACCACTTGGGTTCGACTTTTATTCCTTTTACTTTTTCACTTTGTAACCTTGAGATTGCCATCATCTTCTATGTGCTTGGTTTTGTCATCAGGATAATAGTAGGGCTCCTCACATACAGAGTAGAGTAGAAAGATGATAGCTGTGGTCATTATGGGACTGAGAGTACTTCTGGGTGCCCTTGGAATGACCTACACACCAGCACCTATCTTGAATGCTGGCCTCACGTCTAGATTTGAACTACCTCTAAATTTTCACCAATATTCATTAAGCGATTGTCTCTCTTCTACTGAGTTATTTTTAGGACTTTGGCCCCAGTTTTACTCAAATCCTTGCATGAATCTTCATAGAATGCCAATCAATACTGGGAACCTGGCTATATTTTTTACTGTTCTTTATTTCTGAATAAACTCCTGACTGTCCATTTTTGGCTTGGAGAACCCTCCTGTCCACCAAGACAAATTATGACATTGTAAGTCATTAACTCACTAGTCCTATGAGGAATAAGTCAAAAGATACAAATTGAGTCTAGTTGAACCTATATTCATTATTAGAAAAATAATGTGAAAAGAAGTGGCTTCATTTGAGACAGAGACAACTTTTAAATTAATACTTAAGATTTTATATCTTATACCTGTTTGATCACTAGACAACTAGTTCACTAGACTAAACTAGTCCATAACCAAGATATCTTTAAAACACAATCTTTACATATTTACAATAACCAGGAAACTGAAAAACAGCTCATTTAAACTTTGTCATAGATGATATTTGCACATGGGTTGACATCTTGGGTTAGAGACACTTTTTAGAAAGCTTGGTTGTGACAAAGACAAAGGAGAGGCCTCTATTCTTCTGGTACGTAATGGGCTATGACTGTGTTAAATGTATCCCTTAGATTGAAAGCCTCCAAAATGCAGGGGAGAAAACTGATTAGGAATGGTTTGGGAGCCTAATTCTGTTAGTAGGAATGAAAATTGATAAACAACATTGGGTGACCTGCCGGAACAAATAGATTCTTGATTCAGCAGGAATCCAGCTGCTAGTATGTTCCAGGTGAACAAGCATTACTTAAATAAATAAATTCCTTTTTTTCCATGCATGAATTCCAGGTTTTCTGCATTTATTAAGTGAGAAGTGAATCCAGGTTGGAGAAGCACAGAATACTCCTCTGGGAGATACTGTGGAATTAGTGGGATAAATAGAAAGGTCACTGAGCTCCAGAAAGGGGAAGGATTGTATTTAGCAGCTTTCTCATAAGTGAGCCTGCTATTAACATAGTGGTATTTTGAAGTTATAAAGCATTTTGCAGCTCTAAGCTTCAGTGTGTACTACAAACATTAATTAATCCCCATAACATCCCCCAGAACGTGAGGAGGTGCAGTCCACATCTCACAGATGAGGTAACCTAGATGCGGTGAAGTTAAGCTAGTGGCCAAAGGACAGACAGGCTGGCCAGAAGACAGGACTACAAGAGTTATAAATTTCCAGCCCCAGGGTAGAAAGTACAATCATGTGGCCTCTAGCAGGTAAGCAAAAGCAAAAGGAAAGCGTTTCCCAAGGCTCACGGGAAGAAAAGGAAGGAATCAACCATGGAAAAGTAGGTAAAAATCTGCTTGCATTCGGAAGGCAGCCTTGCTTCATAATTTTTTTTCAAGCAAGAAGAAATATAATCCATTTTATGAATGCAATAAAATGGTCTTCCACCCCAAGATAAAAATATGAAAAAAAGTCCATTGCTAATTGTGCTTCACTGAAATAACTGTGACTTATTAATTAATCATTCCTGTTGTAAAAATCAGAACCCAAATCTCTTTTTTATTTAGACATCTCTCTTAAAAATAACAACAAAAGGAGTAAAAAGTTTCACCTGAAAGGAGTGGGAGATGTCACTTATTGAAAAGGCAGATTTCAGGCATATTTGACAAATGACAGCAGTGACATTTTCAGAATCACAAAAGCCAGAGCAGTATGCTCATTCGCCTTCTGAGGTGAAATCTCCAAGTTGCAAATAGGATTATAAATAAAATTCTGTTCAAAGGCCAATCACAAAACCATTTTCCATGAGAAACTTAAAATAGAACAAAAATATCACATTTATGTTTGCATGATACATTTTACTACCTGCCACGGCAATCTCCAGAAGAGTCAAGCTTAACAATAATATCAAAGACAGGTTTATTATCAAAGTTCACATGTTCTATTTTCCTCTAACAATCTAACACAAATGCCAGACACAGAAGCTACTCCTGGTGCAACATATCATTTAATTCCCTCTGACAGGTTTACTATTCTTTGAAACTGTAAATTCATTCATTAGATAGAAGAGACTTGTTAAACTCTGATGTATTATTTTTGTTTGTTTCAAGGATAGACACTATCTTTTTGATGTATAGTATATTGCTGAGAACTAATCCTATGTGTATTAATGGGGGGGGGGATATTGATGACAGCCAACAAATTAAGTGCTTTGTCCTGTGTTTCTGATTGACACCACTAAAATCAGTAATATAAATTAAGAGGCAGGACAGATTATGAATTCTGGTGTGAAATAAAGAATTACAGGCTTAGAGATGTATATTTTATTACAGTATAAATAAGGGATTTTGAGGCTCATTCCTAGTTCTCTTACAGAATACAACTCTTATCTGGATCTCCAGATCTTTTTCCATGTTAGTATTCATCTCTAAGTGAAAATTATCTAAGACTGTCTTACCTCATTTGCTACTATAACAAGACCTGTGTTAGAAAGCATCACATGCACAGAAAAGCTAAAGGGAAGATAGCATTAGGTATAAAGACAATGGGATTCATCAGCAGTTGTGACACCTCTGGGATATGATATACCAAATTTAGAAACTTATCCAAGGTCATAGAAACTCATAAGAAGCAGATCTAATAGTGGATCCAAACCTGCATAATTCCAAAGCCCACACTCCTCGACAACAAGAAATCTCTCTAGAGAAGTTTGGTCATAACTCCTTAATTGTTTATAGCCAGTCTTGTTCCAAAAAGAATGTAAGGTTATCTTACAGATATATATATGCAAATATCACAGGAGGATTACGTAAGGTTGATACAGTTTATATTAAAAATCAAAACGAGACGGAAAAATAGGACAGAAATAAGATACAATCTGAAGTCACATTAGGGCACGCCAAGACTTTTTGGAGATGAGCCTGAAACCTGGTTGCGAGTTTCCTGGGAGCAAACAAGAAAACATACGTGGGCTTCCATATATTGTTTACAAAATCTAATCATCTGTTTAGAAAACTTAAGATTTTTTCCCCCACTCTAAGTTCTCGTACAAGTCTGTATTTTTATTAACAACATTCTTAACACCTTTTCAGGAAGGATGGTGTCTAGTTTAATTAGGTTCCTCTGCTCTAAACTTCATTTAATGGTGTCACATCAAAACACAAATCAATAGAAGCAACTCAAAGCACAGGGTTTGGAGATTGGGAAGGGTGAGGTGATAAAGAATATTCAATCCAAGCACATGGCTTCTTAATTATCTACTATAATTCAGGGCCAGATGTTGGAGTATCTGGAAGACTAGATGGACTATTCACCTCACCTCTCAAATCCTAAATAAATATTGCTTCTCTTAGTTGAGTCTTAAAGATGTATTCAGCGGGGAAAATTTAAAATGATAATCCCTGATAAGTAGCTGGAGCTCAGTAATGCTCTGTGGCCAGTTAATTGTGAATCTACATGTTTCAATGAGCATCGTCAGAGGTTACAACTTTGTGTTAGGCATTAAAAGAAGATCTTCTTAAACAAAAGTGCATTATCTGGAATTAAGATATTATCAGGATTAACATCTTAGTCTGAGTTAGTTCTGCCAATTAGTTATTACACAGCAGGGGCCTCAAGGAATAGGATGCATGATACATGCACTTGTTTAAAAGTTCCAGAAACATTTTTTTCATCTGTATCCCCAAAGCCTGTAACAGTGGCAAAACAAAAAAAAAAGTGAATTTGAATGCAGATTTGCAATATGCTTCTGCTTGATTCTGGCAGGAATTTTAGAGAGAGGCTGGAGGTCGAGGGTCAGGATAGGGGCATTACCTCTCTCTTGAACTGAGTAAGTAGAGGCAGTGCCACTCTCAGGCCACTCTCAGGCCAGACAAGCAGAGGTCTCTGCCCTGGTCCTCCAACTCAGAGGGCTCTACATTGTGGAGAGTCTTTGTTGAAACCGTCTAATCCTCCTTCTGGTGGCTTAGGGCCCGCTGGAGCTGGCAATGTCAGGATCCCCAGACCCCACTCTTCTAAGAAATCTCTCTGATCCTCTACCTCCAACTTTGCTGTGCAATTCACCTAGATGCCGCAAGACTGATCTGTGCTTGTGTAGTCGTTTCAGGGCCCCATAGTTGAGCCCCAGTTCTGCAAGGGTGAGTAGATCACTCCGGCTGGCAGATACAAAATTTCTTTTGGGGCACTGGGTGAGACTGAGATTCCAGGATGGTACTGTCACAGCTCTTAATCTGGACCCTGAACATCACGTTCAGGACTCTGGGCTACTGAGCATCTACCACAGATCCTTAGACCAATCTCATTCCTCCATATCCCAACCACAGGGCTGCTTCTGATCTTTAGCATCCGTGGGAAGTAAGAATAGTAGTCTACAGGATGATGGCAGAGGTTCCTTATGGTAGCAGTGCTTCCCTTGCTAGGACACTTTTAAATTACCCAGAGAAGTCTTAAATTCAGGTACCCTGAAACCTTTGTGTCATTACTGATGTGGACACACATGGCCCCTGAGGGCTTCTGAGACTATGGTTTCCCAAAACCTCGTGGTCATTTTAATCCGTGTCCTCTTTCACCTCTGATCAATATGGCAGCACTGTGTTTTCATAAATTGGTCTTAAACCATGCTGCATGAAGAAAGAACATTCTCATGCAAATGGAAATGTCTTTCCCACTCCATACAAAAAGGCTAGTGCTTCTTCTACCCCACTGATCAATGGAAGGCCAGGATGCAGTCTATTCCCATAGCCAGTATTCATTGGTGGTTGAACCAACGATGCAGTGCTGTGAGGGAGTGGTATTAGGGAGCTACAAAGACAAGAAGTTCTGTGTTATTTTAATAAAACTAGTTCTAAACCATGGCACTGTGGGTGACATCTTCATTACTAACTTTATCTCCTGGGGAAAGATGAAATGAACCAGGAATGGTACATTTGATAATGATGAAAAAGAAGGGACGGTCCTTGGACCTGAAGAAGATATGGTACCTGGACACTAAGAAAAATCTACATGTGCACTGAAGGGACAAATTTTAAGTACTTCTTCTCCTTATACTATTTTAAATCAGGGACTACGCAACTATGCAACTATGGTCTCTTACATTTTACTCTGTTTTTCTATGACCCTACAGATAAAAATGATATATATTTCTAAAGGGTTATAAACAAAGAATTACATGTGACAGATACCACATGTAGCTCACAAGGCCTAAGTTATTTACTATCTGACCCTTTACAAAAAATGTTTGCCAATCTCAGTTTTAAATCATCAATAAATCACATTACCTTAGATGAGCTCTTGAAATTTATCACAGTTATTTTAGAACAGTTTTAGTTATAAAGATAATACAGAGTTCCCACATATCCCACAATCACTTTCCTTATTATTAACATCTTTCATTTATATAGTACATTTGTTACAATTAATGAACAGTCTTGATACATGATTATTAACTAAAGCCATATTTTATCCAAATTTCTTAAGTTTTTACCTAAAGTTCATGTTTATGTTCTAGAGACTGTCCTGGATACCACATTACTTTTATTCATCATGTCTCCTTAGGCTCCTCTTGGCCTAACAGTTTCTTAGACTTCTCTTGTTTTTGATGACCTTGACAGTTTTAAGGAGTAGTGGTTAGGTATTTTATAGAATATTGCTCAATTGGGATTCGTCTGATACTTTCTCATGATTAGAGTTACAGAGTTTAGGG